>NC_092773.1:45923152-46223152 GCF_047496795.1 Chiloscyllium punctatum | reverse complement strand
AATTTGGGTAGATGTGAGGTTGTGCACTTTGGAAGGAAGAAATGAAGGGGTGCTCACCTTTTTAAAAAAGCATTGGTTGTAACATATTTATTTATATAGGGACTGATGATTCTTTTATTTTGTTTTCTTCTGTTGAGTCCTCCGAGATCTATTTAGGACAGTGTGGTCTGAAGCCAGAATTCAATACAGGGAATGATATTGACACACTGACCAGTGTACATAGGTCCATTAAATGAGCCGCTGTTAAGTTGAAAAGGATCTGGATCTCCCTATACATCAGTCACTGAAAGCAATATTACAGGAGCAGAAAACAGCTCGGAAGATAAGTGATGTGTTGACCTGCATTTCAAGGGGATTTGAGTGCAGGAGTAAGGGTATAAGCCTACAGCTGTACAGGGCCTTGGTGAGACCCCATCTCGATCACAGTGCGGCATTGTGTGCAGTTTGGGTCTCCTCACCGAATAAAGGAGAAACCTGAAATTGAAGGTAAACAGCAAAGGGTGACCCGACAGATCTCGGGGATAACAGGTTTGTTGCGCGAGCAGAGCTTGGGTTGACTGGTTATGTATTCCGTGAGGTTTAGGCAAATGAGTGGAGATATCCATGAAATGTATAAAAAAAAAACCTGACAGAAAGACACGTTTTGGAAGCAGGTATGATCGTTTCCCTGGTGGGAATGTCTAAAACAAGGGCTCATATTTTTAGGAAGAGGCAAGTCACTCTGCATTGACATGACAATAAATGTCTTCTATCAGAGACCAGTGAACCTGAGAAAGTCACTCCCACATCAGGTTGTGGAAGCCAAATTACCGAATATGAATAAGGAATTCTAGGCACGAAAAGGATGGGGAGAGAGCAGGAGTATGGTGTGGAGGTCAAGGATCAGGTATTATTTGCGGGATTCTCCTGTAACACAGCAGATGTGCTCGCCTACGACATTGTCGTTACAGAAAATCATGCAATATAAATAATGCGGCCTGTGAGGTAATAAAAGGGTTCTGTGAGAAATGCCAAAAATATCAGTAAAAAGCTAAACAAATCTCATAGTTAGCCTAACACAACGGACAGCACCGTCTAAGTACATCATTACATCAAATATTCTCTTGAAGGAGTGCAATAAATGTAACGCTTTAACACTGCAATCAATGATATCATTAACTTCCTTTCACTAAGTTA
This sequence comes from Chiloscyllium punctatum, assembly GCF_047496795.1. NCBI lineage: Eukaryota > Metazoa > Chordata > Chondrichthyes > Orectolobiformes > Hemiscylliidae > Chiloscyllium > Chiloscyllium punctatum. The sequence goes on along the minus strand of NC_092773.1, from coordinate 46,221,976 downwards.
TTCAGCAGAATGCGCATGAGCCAGTTGACGATTGATACTGATGTGGAATTCCGGTTCTCCCCAAGATTCTCCCCCTGAATTGAAATAAAGTTCCTTCTTAATGTGCACTACAATTCTTCGTTACAGCCTCAGTTTCAAGGCAGAGCGGATTGCATTCCTGTTTTAGCTGAACACACTGTTTGTGCATTTTGCAAACAGAGAATCCTGAGTTGGATATCGCTGTTCAGCACCTGCGAGGGACTGAATTGCGTAAGAGTGAACGGCCGTTTGCTAAATAAATATACTGTCTACAATTTACTACTCGCGTTGCAGCCACATCGTCTAAAATGAACGCACTTTACATGACAACTACTTCTGTATTGAATGGGGGAGCAAGATTGATGGATCAAAGGGACTATTACAGTTGCTCTTTTTTATTTCATGATGGAAATTAACATTGAGTGAAAAGGTCACACTGCAGATTAGAATTGCTAACGGAGACAGTAAATGGGTGACCAATAGACATGAAAAGATTAGGAAAGCAGTGCAGGTGTCCCCTGCAGTTATCACCCTACAAAACAGGTATACCAATTTGAAACATGTTGGGGGAGATGGCTCACCAGGAAATGGCACCAGTTCTCAAGATCATGGCACCATGGCGGGCACTGCTGTTCAGAAGGGCAGGAAAAGGGCTCATAGGGCCACATTCATAGGTGATTCTATTGTGAGGGGAATGGTTAGGCGGTCTTGTGGCCGAAAACTGGACTCTCGAATGGTATGTTGCCTCCCAGGTGATCAGGTCAGGGACGTAATCCGATCAGCTGCAGAGCATTCAAAAAGGAGAGCGTGAACAGCCAGTTGTCTTGGTGCATTTAGTCACCACCAATATATGTAGAAAACGAGATGAGTTCCTGAAAGAAGAATTCAGAGAGCTAGGATAGAAGTTAAAGAGAAAGACCTCAAAGGTAGCGATCTCGGATTACCACCAGTGCCACGTGCTAGCCAGCATAGAAATTGAAAGAAAAAGGTATGATGAACACGTGGCTTGACAGATGGTGTAGGAGGGAGGGTTGATATTTGTTGGACATTGGGACCGGTTCTGGGGAAGGTGGACTATTAGAAAATAGACACTCCACATCTGAACCAGAAAGGTACCAGTATTCTTGGGGGAGATTTTGATACTTTTGATGGGGAGGTTTTGAACTAATGTGACAGCGGACTGGGAACTAAAAGAGCAAACACGTAGGCAGCGAGGTGGAGACTGGAGACTGCAAGAATCATGAAGATAGCATGAATAAAGGGAGGCGTAGGCAGAGAATAGATGAGTGCAAATGAACTGGTGACCTGAAATGCATCTACTTTAATGCAAGAAGTATAGTGTGTAAGGCAGATGAACATAGGGTTTGTATTGGTGCCTTAGAGTATGACGTTATTGCAAGCACAGAGCCTAGTTTGAAGGAAGGGCATGATGATTGGCAACTAAATGTTCCAGGATATAGATGTATCAGACAGGACAGAGAGGGAAGTAAAAGTGGTCGGGGGGGGGCGGTGGCTGGAGTTGCATTGCTCGTCAGGGATGTGTTAAAGGAGGACACTATGGAGGTCTTGATTAGTGAGGCATTATGGGTGGAGCTGAGAAATAAGAAGGGTGCAGTTACATTATTGGGGTTGTGTGCGAGGTAGAAGAAGAAACACGATACCAGATTATGGAAGGATGTAGCGCAATAGGGTAATGGTGAGGGGAGATTTTAATTTTCCCAAAAATAACTGGGATACACTTAGCGTCAGATGTCTTCATGGGGTAGAAGTTGTACGAAGCGTCCAGGAGAGTTTTCACGAACTGTATGTCAATAGTCCGACGAGGGAAGCGGCCATATTGGACATGGTACTGGGGAACGAGCCAGGACTGGTGGTAAAAGTTGCGGTGGAGGATTTCTTTGAGAACAGAGACCATAATTCTGTAAGTTTTAGAATAATCGTAGATAAAGTAAACAGTGGTCCTAAGGAACGGTTACTAAACTGGGCCAAGGCCAGTTGTATTAAAATTAGGCAAGAGCTCGGTAACGTGTTTTGGACGCAGCTATGTGAAGGGAAGCCCACATTCGTGATGTGGGAGGCTTTCAACAATAGTTTCAAGATAGTGCAGGATGGACATGTCCTGTTGATGGCAAAGGATAGAACGTGCAAGATTCGTGAACCGTAAATGACTAGCCAAGAGGAAAAGGGAAGCATACGTAAGTTTAGGCAGCTAAGAACAACACGGGCCCTGGAGGAAATTCGGATGAGTAGGACAAGTCTTAAACGTGTAATCAAACGTGCAATAAAATGGGTCATGAAATACATTTAGCAAGTCGAATTAAGGAGAATCACAAAGCATTTTATTCTTATATAAGAAGCAAGCGGGTAACAAGACAAATGATTGGACCACAAAAGGATAAAGAAGGAAGGCTGTGCGTCGAACCTGAGAAAATGGGTGAGATTCTGAATGATTGCTTTTCATCCGTGTTCACTGAGGAGGGGAACATGATGAATCTGGAGAATAGAGATAGGAGTTTGATTAGTCTGGATCGCATTGACATAAGTAGGGAAGATGCATTGGGTAGGCTAAAGATTATTAAGGCGGACAAATACTCAGGACTCGATGGGATCTACCCTAGATTGCTGAGGGAGGCGTGAAGGAAATAGTTGGGGACCTGATAGATATCGTTGAGTCATCCTTATATACAGTTGAGGTGCCAGAGGACTGGAAGGTTGTTCATGTTGTATCCCTGTACAACAAGGGTAGTAGGGAGATTCCGGGTACCTACAGACCAGCGAGCCTTACATCCGTGCTGGAAAAGGTGCTGGAGAGGTTACGGAGGGATAGGATCTATTGATATTTCGAAAAGAATGGGCTTACCAGTGATAGGCAACATGGTTTTGTGCGGGGGAGATCGTGCTCACCAATTTAATAGAGTACTTCAAGGAAGTGAAAAAAATGAGAAATGATGGAAGGGCTGTTGATGTCATATACATGTACTTTAGTAAGGCGTTTGATAAGGTTCCCAATGGTGGACTAATAGAGAAAGTGAAGTCACATGTTGTGCAGGGTGTTCTAGCTAGGTGGATAAAAACTGGTTGAGCAACAGGAGACAGAGAGTAGTAGTTGAAAGGAGTTTCTCTAAATAGAGAAAGGTGACCAGTAGTGTTCCACAGAGGTCAGTGTTGGGGCCACTGTTGTTTGCAATATACATAAGTGATCTGGAAGAGGGCACTGTTGGTATGATCAGCAAGTTTACAGATGACACGCAGATTGGTGGAGTAGCAGAAAGCGTAAGGCACTGTCAGAGGATACAGAAGGGCATGAATAGACGGGAGAGTTGGGCGGAAAAGTTTCAGGTGGATTTCAATCCGACAAATGCGAGGTGATACGTTCAGGCAAAGTTAATTCGAGAGCGAATTATACAATGAATGGAAGAGCCTTGGGAAAAGTTGACGGGTATAGAGATCTGGGAGTGCAGGTCCATTGTACCCTGACGGTTGCTGCACAACTGGACAGAGTAGTCAAAAAGTCATATAGTATGCTTGCCTTCGTTGGACGGGGTATTGAGTAAAAGAGCTGGCAAGTCATGTTAAAACTGTACAAGACATTGGTTCGGCCACATGTAGAATATTGGGCACAGCTCTGGTCGTAACACTACCAAAACGATATGGATGCTTTGGAGAGAGTGCAGAGAAGGTTTCCGAGAATGTTGCTTTGTGTGGAAGCTGTTTTCTATGAAGAGAGCTTGAGAAGGTTACGTTTATTTACATTAGAACACAGGAGATGGGGGTTCTGATTGAGGTTTACAAAATCATAAAGAGTGCAAGCATGGTGAAAAAAGATAAGCTTTTTCTCAGGATGAAGGTCTCAATAACGAGAGGTCACGCTTTCAAGGTGAGAGGTGCAAAGTTTAAGGGGGATACACGCAGTAAGTATTTCACACAGACGGTAGTGGGCATTTCGAACGCGTCGCCAGCAGAGGTGGAAGAAACAGGCACGGTAGATTCATTTAAAATGCGTCTGGACAGATACATAAGTAGGTGGAGAGCAGAGGGATAGAGATGCTTAGGAATTGACTGGCAGGATTAGACAGTATATTCCGATCGCCTCAGGCTTGGAGGGCTGAAGGGCCTGATCCCGGGCTTTAAACTTTCGTTGATCTTTCTTCTTACTGAGGGATATGTACAATGCATGGGAAAAGTACATTGAGGAGATCTTCGGCCATGAACCAATATGAGGGAGACTCAGTGTGCTGAATTGCCTCCCATTTTGCCATAATTCTGTACATTCATTGGGGAATTTTTGTAAAAGCTGTCACACGGTTTCAGATGTTAGAAAGGAAGTCTCTGGAGGATCCACATTCCCATTCTATTTTCGAATACCAAGGCTGGTGCTGGTATTGTGCCTGCATTTATCCTTTAAGAACACGGAGCAGTTTGATAGAATTCAGTGTCTGGATTGGTCGTTTGAGAGACCATTGAAAAGTTATCACGTGTCTGTGTGACTGGAGTAACTTTTAGGCAAGATCAGGAGACCATAGGTGATTAGCTTCCATGAAAGTACATTGGGGAAGCAAATCGTTGTTTAAAATCGACATTCGCTTCAAGGTTACTGTTACTGACACAATATTTTTGGTCTCGATATTTCATTAAAGGTTTTTAATTTCCACCAGTTACCAGAGCATTTGTCTGTCTGGATTAGTAATCCAGTGAGAGTTCCACAACAGCACTCTGTCTACATGAGGACTTATCGGAAACCACACTGAGTAGGTTATTTCTGTGCTGCCTGACAGCTCTGTCAAAAAGAACTCCCACCAATTTGACTATCGTGCTGGCGCTGAGGGGGTGCTAAGCGGTCAGAATTTAATTATTCTCCTTTTGAACGACTGGACATAGTCACATAAATTTCCACTTTGCCAGATAGAAACCAGAGTTGCAGTTGGAATTAAGCAGCTTCCCTATGCATACGGCTTGTTGTACAGCACAGTGCTTCAGTCCTATTGTCGTGATGGTGTCAGGGGCCATTGGCTTTGTCGTATCAATTGTGTTCAGTTGCTTTTTCATGTCATGTGCAGTGAATCAAATTGGTTGAAGACTGGAATCTAAGTTTGACTGGGCATCATTACGAGGGTGAGGTGGATAATCGACTCAACACTTCTGGCTGAGGATAGTGCAGATACAACATTCTTGTCGTTTACACTAATGTGCAGGGTTATTCAATTATTGAGAATAGGGATATTTGTGGACCATCTCCTCCAGTGACTTGTTAAATCATCCATCACCATTTATGCCTGGATGTGACAAGAGAGGAGAGCTTTGATCTGGTCTATTGTGCTTGGGACAATTTTACCCTCTTTATCAGATGTTAGCCCTGCTATTTGGAATGTAAGCAGTCAAATGCGGTCGTTTTCACGGTTTGTCATCAGATTTAGGTACACATGGTTCTGACCGTGGTATATTCACCCACACTCATCACTGAACCACAGATCGGCTTGATGTAAGATGTAGATTGACGGATTATCCTGGATATCGATTACAGCTTGTCCTTCAGTACAACTCTGCTTCTGCTATCGTCAGCAGGCCCACATCAAGATTAAGAATTCTCCATTCAAGCAAAATCGGAGAGGTAGATCATTGCAATTATTTACAGAGGGTTATTGACCTGGAATTAAGTTCAGCGCAACGAAGATGATTAACGCCGCATTTTGTGGTCATAAACTATTCGAGTTGTAACATATGCAAACAGACCCTTCGGCCCGGATTGGCTATGCTCACAATGTCTATGGTTTCCGAAACTGAAGAAATCCTATTTTACTACATTTGGCACATGTCCCTCAAAAGCTTTCCGATTCATGTCCCCATCCAATCGTCTTTTATATGGTGTAATTGCACTCACCTCTACCACTTTCTCTGACACATCATGACATATAAAAACTGCCTTGCAAAGCAAAGAGAAACAAATGCCTCTTTGATCTTTTCTATATCTCTTCCCTCTCAACTTAATCCTATACTCTCTGGTACTGGACAGCCCACCCTGACGAAAGACCAAGGCTGTTCATCCTATCCATGGCATTCTTGATTTTCTCAACCATTTTAAGGTTACCCCAGAGCATTCTGTGCCACCAAATCCCAGCCTATTTCAAAGCATCCTTTCTGTTCATAATATCCTTGTTACAGCGGTGCGACAAGGACTCTTTTGTACAGCCACAACGTGATGTCCCAACTCCTACACTCAATGCTCTGATCGATAAAGGTAAACATTCTAAACACCTTCTTCACTGCCCTGCCTCCCTGTGACTCTACTTGCAAGGAGCTATATAAGTGAACCCCTCTGTCTGTCTCTTAAGCAACATTCTCCACAGTCCGACAGTTAACTTTGCAAATCGTTCCCTGGTGTTTCAATCAAAATGCAACACCTTATATTTATCAACATGAATCTCCATCTGCCATTCCTCGGCCCACTACGCAAGTTAGTCAAGATCTCATGGTCATTTTAAATTGCCTTCTTTACTGTCCACTATTACACGAAAATAATCCTTGGTATTTATCTACGTTGTGCATTTTAAAAAGCACCATCAAATCCTGTTCTCTATTGTGGTCTCGTTTCACAACATCTTTCTTATTTGTTTCTCCAAGTTCCCACGCTTCAATATCTTTCTTCACAATAAATACTGAAGGGATATATTTGCATAGAATATCACATATTCCATAAATTCTACTGCTGTGGACCGCGTAACACCCCGTGATGGATAGATGTCGAGTACGGGTTTACAGATCAATGCACTGCTGTGGTCAGCATACATTTCTGTGCAGGACAGATGTCTAGTCCGGGTTGATAGATCGAGCAGAAACAGGCTGTGAGGCAATGGAGCGGGGCAGATCGACTTCTTGAGATGAGTGTGAACTCAGCATGCTCGGCATTAATGGACTGTGTTGTTAAAATGTTGCATGTGTTTCTGTGTTTTTACAATTGTGCAGTAGGGCAGAAATGTTTTATACATTAATTTTGTTGTATTCGTTATTCCACAAGAATAATGTGCCAAGGTACTGTACACGGGGGCTGGGGCAACATGTGATGATTGTAAACTTTTCATTGTACTCATTTGAGTTTCTGCGACAATAAAGCTAGTAAAAATAATTCGCCTTCTCTGTGTCCACACACAGAAGGCTCTTTGACTTTTAACGGTGCTCTGTTCTCTCCCAAAGTACTCTTTACTCGTTAATATCTTGTTGAATCTCTTTTGATTCTTCTTAACCTGATCAGCCAAAGTTGTCTCATGCCGCGTTTTTCGCCTTCTGTTTTCCTTCGGTTGCCCTCCTCCACCCCATATACTCCTTGATGAAGTCCTTGATCCCAGCTGCCTAGACCTGTTATATATCTCCTCGAGATCTTTTTTCGTGACCAGAGTCCTAAAATCCCCTGTCATGTCCAGTTCCCTACTCCTACTACCACTGTCCCTCACACGAACAAAAACACGCTGTCGCAAAACTCTCATTATCTTGCATTTGAACGACTCCCACTTGCTTGACGTACCTCGACGTGTGAACCGCTTCGCCACTCAACTTTTGAAAATTCCTGCCTAATAACATCAAAATGGGCCTTGCCCAAATTTGTAACATGGTAAATCTTCTGGACCAGGCCTATTGTTTTCCAAAACTATTTTTGAACTAAACGAATTACAGACACAGTTCTCAACGTGCTGTCACTCCAACATCACAGTCACTTGCCCTGCATTATTTCACAAGAGGAAATACAATTGAGGGCAGGATCAGACCAGCTAAGATCTTTCTGAATGGGAATGTAGGCAGGAGGGACAAAGTGATTGCAGGTACCTGTGTTTTTATGGTTGTGTGTACGTGTGAGTGGGTGTGTGTGTATCTGTGTTTACTGCGGATTTATGTGTGTGCTTCAGTGCATTAATCTGTGTACCTCTGAAACTGCATTCCTGAGCATTTGGGTTTATGTTGTTTTGGGAGTGAATGCATTGAAATGGGGATCAAAATGCCCCTCTTCACTCTCGTTCTTCCTCGCTCTCACTCCCTGTTGTATTCGAAGTGATCGAATGCCACACTTTGCTGATCGCCACACACGACTGCAGAAGGCGCAGCTTTATTTGTACAGCCATCAAAGACAGTGATTCTCTCACATTTGAATTGGATTGGCATCATTGCCACGTGCACTCTAATGAATGCAGTGAAAACTTTGCAATGTCTTCGCTTATGGCATCATCTCAGGTACAAACAATCTAGATATAGATTCTTAACTATTTGATACAAAATGGAAAGATAATAAATGAAAGTCATAGAGTCAAAGAGTCAGAGAGATATAAAGCATGGGAACACACCCTTCGGTCCAACCTGTCCATGCCAGTTAGATATTCCAACCCAATCTCGTGCCACATGACAGCATCCGGCCCATATTCCTCCAAACCCTTACGATTCATATATCTATCCAAATGCCTGTTAAATGGTGCAATTATACCAACCTCCACAACATCCTCTGGCAGCTGATTCCATACTAGTACCACCATCGGTGAGAAAACGTTGCCCCTGAGGTCTCTTTTATATCTTACCCCTCTCACTCCAAACCTATGCCCTTTACTTCTGGAACCCCCGATCCCAGGGACAAGACTTTGTCTATTTACCCTATCCATGCCCCCCATAATTTTCTAAACATCTATAAGGTCACCCTTCAGCCCCGGATCCTCCACGGAAAACAGTCCCAGCCTGTTCAGCCTCTCCCTATAGCTCAATTGCTCCAACCCTGGTAACATCCTTGCAAATCTTTCCTGTACCCTTTCAAGTTTCAGAACATCTTTCGGATAGGAAGGAGACCAGAATTGCACGACATATTCAAACAGTGGCCTACCTAATGTCCTGTAAAGCCGCAACATAATCTTCCAACTCCAGAAAACATACTCTGACCAATTTCAAGGAGTTATGAAACTGCGCTCCAAGGTCTCTTCGTTCAGCAACACTCCCTAGAACATTACCATTAAATGTATAAGTCCACTAAGATTTGCTTTCCCAAAATGCAGCACATTGCATTTATCGGTTTGAAACTCCATCTGCCAGTTCTCAGCCCATTGGCATCTGGTCAAGATCCGGTTGTAGTCTGAGGTAACCCTCTTCGCCGTCCACGACACCTCCAATTTTGGTGTCATCTGCAAACTTATTCACTGTACGTCTTATGCTTTCATTCAAATCATTTACGTAAAGCACAATCAGTAGAGGATCCAGCACCGATCCTTGGTGGCACTCCACTGATCACAGGCCTCCAGTCTGAAAAAAACACCCTCCACCACCACCCTCTGTCTTCGACCTTTGAGCCAGTTCTGGATCCAAATGGCTCGTTCTCCCTGTATTCCGTGAGATCAAATCTTGCTGATCAGTCTCCCATGGGGAACCTTGTCGAACGCCTTACTGAAGTCCATACAGATTAACTCTGCTGCTCTGCCCGCATCAATACTTTTTGTTACTTGGAAACTTTCAATCAAGTTTGTGAGATGTGATTTTCATGTAAAAGCCAGTTTGACTATCCCTAATTAGTCCTTGCCTTCCCAAATACATGCACATCCTGTCCATCAGGATTCCCTCCAACAACTTGCCCACCAGTGAGTCAGGCTCCCTGGTCTATAGTTTCCCAGGATATTCCTTACCACCCTTCTTAAACAGTGGCACCACGTTAATTAAAATCCAGTCTTCCAGCACCTCACCTGTGACAATCAATACCGCAAATATCTCAGCAAGAGGCGCAACAATCACTTCTGTAGCTTGCCACAGAGTTCTAGGTTACACCTTATCAGATCCGATTTAGCCACCTTTACCCGTTTCAAGACATTCAGCAATTCCTCCTCTGTAAAATGGACATTTTGCAAAATTTCACCATCTATTTCCCTACATTCTATATCTTCCATATTCTTTTCCACAGTAAATACTGAAGTAAAATAATCAGTTAGCATCTCCCCTATTTTCTGCAGCTCCTCACAAAGTCCGCCATGCCGATCTTTGAGGAGCCCTATTTTCTCTCTTGTTCCCTTTTGTAAAAAGAAACCCTTTGGAGTCTCCTTATTTGTATTTGCCAAAGCTATCTCGTCTTCTCGTTTTGCCCTCCTGATCTCCCTCTTAACTATACTCCAACTTCGTTTATACTCTTCTAAGGATTCCCTCGATCTAACCTGTCTATATTTACATACGCGTCCTTATTTTCCTTAACCAAATTCTGAATTTTTTTAGTCATCCAGCGTTCCCCAAACCTACCAGCCTTTCCTTTCACCCTAACAGGAATATACTTCATATGGATTTTCATTTCTGAAAGTTTCCCATTTTCCAGTCGTACCTTTAATTGCAAACATCTGCCCCCAATCAGCTTTCGTAAGTTCTTGCCTAATACCATCAAAGTTGCCCTTTCCCCAATTTAGAACTTCAACATTTAAATCTGGTCTATCCTTTTTCATCGCTATTTTAAATCTAGTAGAATTATGGTCGCTGGTCCCAAATTGCTCTCCCACTGACACCTCAATCACCTCGCTTGCCCTTGCTTATTTCCCAAGTGTAGCTCAGGTTTTGCACCTTATCTAGCAGGTACATCCACATACTGAATCAGAAAATTCTCTTCCTCGCACTTAACAAATTCCTCTCTATCTAAACCTTTAACACTACGGCAATCCCAGTCTATATTTGGAAAGTTAAAATCCCCGATCATAACCGCCCTATTATTTTTCCAGAAAGCTGAGTTCTCCTTACAAGTTTGTTCCTCAATTTCCCTCTAACTATTCGTGGTCTATAATACAATCCCAATAAGGTGATCATCACCCCTTTTTTATTTCTCATTTCCACCCAAATAACTGCCCTGTACGTATTTCCAGGAATTTCCTCTCTCAGCACAGCTGTAATGCTATCCCTTATCAAAAATGTCACCCCGCCCCCTCTCTTGCCTCCCTTTGTATCCGTCCATCAGAAGAATATAATGGAAAAGTGAACAGTCTCGGATAACGATCCCTTATATGCCAATTTGTGCCAGCAACGAGTCTCCGGACTGCACCAAACTCAGTATCCAGACGACACCAGGCCCGCTCTCCATAACTTACCAGCTCAGTGTCCAAACTGTGCTGAGCCCTACCTCCAGAGTGTGCCATGTCTGACCTCTCCACTGCACTGAGCCAAATATCCAGACCGGTCCGGGGCAAGACTCCAGAATCAACTGGGCTCACTCTCCCCTCTGCACCGGGCCAAGTCTTCAGGCCCCACCGTGCCCAGTCTCCAGTCCGCACCAGGCCCCGTCTACAGACTGCAGCGGGCCAAGTATTCAGATCCGAACAAGACCAGTCTCCAGATTATGCTGGGCCCAGTCTCAAGACCATGCTGAGCCCAGACTCCTCGCCTCACCGGTCCGAGTCTACATTCCACACAGGCCTAAGTCCCCAGACAACACTGAGCCCAGTCTACAGACGGCGCTGGCCCCAGTCTCCAGACCGCGCCGGACACAGTCTCTAGACGCAATGGACTGAATCCTCAGACCACATTGGGTCCAGTCTCCAGACCGCACCTGGTGCGGTCTCCTGGCTGTACTGGGCATTAAATCTCGAGACCTCATCTTTACATACTAGCCTCCAATCTGGGGCTCAACTCCTGCATTCCCGTCCCAGTAACTTCAAAACATTGAACGTTTTTGGAAGAAATAACTCTTCAGAAAACAGTATAAAAGAAGAGACACAACGAGCTGGCAGAGCAGAGATCCACCTGAAACAGTCCGACCCTGCCGCTATCTTTAGGACACTTCACGCTGTTTCCTTCTTCAAAGAATGCCATTGGAGACCCAGAAAAGTTTGGCTGATTCCTTCCAATGCTGGTCCTGCGATATTAAAAGAATGAGATGAGCATGCCGATTGCTGGCCCAAATGCTGCCATTGGGTTTGTTTCAGGAACTCACAATCTGTTTTAACCGTAATTTGGAAGAGAACATAAAAAACCAACGAAATTGAGAGAAATTACCCGAAAATTATCGCAGTCTCTTCCAGAGTACTTCACACAGAGTTGCCTGGGGTCAGTTGTACTGCTGTGGTCTGCATAGCTCCACGTGCTGAACAGATATCCAGCCCCATTTTATACATAAATGCACTGCTGTGGTCAGCGTAACAACCCGTTCTGGACAAATATCTAATCCGGGTTTATAGATCGATGCACTGCTATGGTCTGAATAGCTTCCCCTGCTGAACAGACATCTAATCTGTGGTGATAGATCAATGCACTCCGGTGTTTTGCATAACACACGATGCTGGACAGATATCTAGTCCAAGTTTAAAGATCAATGCCCTGCCGTGGTCTGCAAAGTTTTCCACACTGGGCAGCTTCCTGATGAAGGGCCTTTGCCAAAAACGTCGACTCTCCTTCTCCACTGATCTTGCCTGACCTGATATGTATTCCAGCACCTCACTCTCGACTCTAATCTCCAAGTCTTCTGGGTTGGACTGAGCAGAGCGTGATTTCTGCGTGCTCTGTGCTGAACAGCTATCTCCAATGGGTTCATGGCTTTCTGTGGTGGCAGAGATATGTGCTGTCTGACAGCGCAGTTTCACGAATGTTACTGACACTTTAACAACACAAACTTGTCCTTGGTCCAGATCTTGTTCCACATGGAAAAAGGCTGGTTCAGTAACTAAGGGGTGAGAAATTGTTCTGAACATTGGGTAGTCTTCCCCACTTATGGCCAAATGATGGGAGAAGAAATAGATAAAGCGGCTGAAGAAGTTTGTGCTGTGGAACTATCCTGTGGCTGTCCTGCAGAAATGAACAGTACTGAGAGGATTGAATCCTAACAACCACAAACATCTTCATTTGTGCTCTCAGTGACTCCAACCAGTGGGGATATTACACGTGATTCTACTAAATTCAATTGAGTTGGTCTTCTTTCGTGACAAGGAACGGGAAAATCGACGTTTCGGGCATAAGCCCTTCTTCAGGCTTATGCCCAAAACGTCGATTTTCCTGTACCTTGGATGCTGCCTGACCTGCTGCGCTTTTCCAGCAACACATTTTCAGCTCTGATCTCCAGTATCTGCAGTCCTCATTTTGTCCTTCCTTCGTGACAGACTTAGTCAAATGCTGTCTTGATATTAGGGCCAGTCACTCTCAGATGAGCTCCTGTGTGCAGCTCTTTTTTCATATCCATAGGTCATGATGCATGTCCGGGGATTATTTTCATCTCACAGATGGTAGCGAATGTCCGGAGTTATCTTTTGTAGACAATTGGCGGAGGTAGATCATTTCAAGCATTAAAGAGGAGGCGGATGGAACTTTGACAATCAGAGAGCGGTGATGTGTGAAGAATTGGACATTACAGTGGGGATGATACCAACAGTAGATCAGCCATGATCTCATACACTGGCAAGGCAACTTGATCGTCCTAAATACCTACTCCTGTTTCTTATGTCTTCATATTCTGTAATTGCAAAATTAATGATTGTAATTTTCCTGGACGTTCTGTTACTCAATGCTGCAGTCAGGGACACCAGATGATTTTATGAGTTATTTCTGGAAGAGTATGTGGCCTGTATTCACAGTGAATCTTTGTCTCGAAAACGGCCAAAAAATGAAGCACAAGTTTCAAAGAGGAGAAGCTCCGACAGGCATCTTTTGTACCCGGACCTGATTTCCTAATAACATTTTGCTCCCACACCAAACTGCATGTGACAGTCTTGGGGAACTGCATGAGACCCTGTGATACTGTGGACTAGCTATTTCGACCAATTGGGCTCTATCTGCTCCTCTGTAGGATGATTGAAAAGCTGAATAGAATATAAGGACAGTGGACTGAGTAGCAGGAGTGGGCGATTAGACACTTCTTTACTGTTCCACAAGAAACTAAGATCATGACTGATATGACAATGTTTTTAACATAACTTTTCTCTCTGTTCGCCATTTTCCTTCATTTACTTGGCTGTCAAATGTATAACAAAGAAAACTTTGAACCAACGTAAACGCCCAGGCATCACTAACTTCTGGTGAGTAGAATTCCCACTTGAACAGCCCTTTGAGAATTTCTCATTCATGTTCTGAACACTGTTGGATGGTGACCAATGAAATTTCCAGTCCCACTACTCCACTGGTTACAACAAATTTTAAAGGTTAGAACTTCAGTATTATTGCCAATGAAATAGGTCTCATGCTGGGTCACTTTCCCGTACAATTAGATATACAGAGGCACACACACAGGCACATACACAAATGCAATCGTCTTAAGGCAAACAGAAAAAACAGAAAGCTTTCGAGCGTTGCATCATGGCAGAACTCATAACGAATAGCCATTTACATACTGAACTGGCTCAAAGGCAGAAGACAGAGGGTGGTGGTGGAGGGTTGCTTTTCAGACTGGAGGCCTGTGACCAGTGGAGTACCACAAGGAGCGACCCTGGGCCCTCTAAGTCTTGTCACTTACATAAATGATTTGTATGCGAGCACAAGAGGTACAGTTAGTAAGTTAGCAGATGACAGCAAAATTGGAGGTATAGTGGACAGCGAAGGTGGTTACCTTAAATTACAATAGGGTATGGACCATATGGGCCAATGGGCTGAGAAGTGGCAGATGGAGTTTAAGTCAGATAAATGGGAGGTGCTGCATTTTGCGAACGCAAATCTTAGCAGGACTTATACACTTAATGGTAAGGTCCTAGGGAGTGTTGCTGAACAAGGAGAGCTTGGAGTTCAGCTCCATAGCTCCTTGAACGTGGATTCGCAGGTAGATAGGACTGTGAAGAAGGAGTTTGGTATGCTTTCCTTTATTGGTCAGAGTATTGAGTACAGGAGTTGGGAGGTCATGTTGCGGCTGTACAGGACATTGGTTAGGCCACTGTGGAAAATTGCGTGCAATTCTGGTCTCCTTCTTATCGGAAAGATGTTGTGAAACTTGAAAGAGTTCAGAAAAAAATTACAAGATTGTTGCCCGGGTTGGAGGATCTGAGTTGCAGGGAGAGGCTGAACAGGCTGGGGTTATTTTCCCTGGAGCATCGGAGGCTGAGGGGTGACCTTTAGAGGTTTACAAAATTAAGAGCGGTATGGATAGGATAAATAGACAACGTCTTTTCCCTCGGGGAGGGGAGTCCAGAACTAGGCGGCATAGGTTCAGGATGAGAGGGGAAAGATATAAAATAGACCTAAGGGGCAACTTTTTTCACGCAGAGGGAGGTACGTGTATGCAATGATCTGCCAGAGGCTGTGGTGCAGGCAGGTACAAGAGCAACACTTAAGAGGCATTTGAATGGGTATATGAATAGGAAGTTTTTGGAAGGATATGGGCCGGGTGTTGGCAGGTGAGAATAGATTGGTTTGGGATATCTGATGGGCATGGATTTATTGGACTGAAGGGTCTGTTTCCATGCTGCACATCTCTATGACTCTATGACTAATTGAAAAGGTTATAGCTGGTGCCAAATATTATTCTGTGTCTGAAGTTTTTCTGCTCGCATAAGCTTCTTGTAATGGTATTTTTTCCCAGAAAATTGGATGTAACTGAATTCCCTTTGCGTCAGGCAGTGTAGCGATTCTAATGAATCCTGCATCAGGAATCCTCCACGAGTGGTAAAGATGCTTGTGAGATTTTCTTCTCACACTTTGTTGTCAGTAGGAACAAAATAACACAGATCGTGGAAGAAGCTTCTGCTGCTCAGGCAGGTAATATTCTTCTCCCGCTCCGTGTCGAAATATGCAATGATATCAACTGAATACCAAACTGAATATATGTGATATACTTGAAAGTTCTGTGGAACATTATTGTGGTTCGTATGCAGGTGCATCATTGCTGTTGTCCTACACAGTAGCTTTCATCAGCAAAAAAAGTCCTCACATTCTAAATTGATAACATGTTTGCATGCGTCTGCATTTTTTAAACAAGTGGTTAATGTCTTCATAATAACTGTGTTAATTTCAATTGATCTTATTCTTTAAACTCATTTGCGTGTTTTAGTCGCTTTAACAAGCGATAATATGTTTCCACCTGATATACTTTTCTGAAAATCGAGTATGTTTCAACAAAATCTCTCATCGATAATCTAAACTGATCTTTCTTCATAAAATGAGACCTTCCTTCCAAAAGGGTGGGTTGCGTTTTGGCGGGTCGGTGTGGACTTGTTGGGCCGAAGGGCCTGTTTCCACATTGTAAGTAATCTAATCTAATCTAATCTAATCACAAAGAGTAAAGGGAAACATCTTTCAAAACCTACGAAAACAATCATTTATTCAGAAATTATTTATTCTTTTAAAGTTCAGGGCATTTTACCTGCACAGATGTGTTGTCAGTAATGCCCTTTAAAGATGCAGTCAACCATTCCTACGATTTAAAGTGACACTCTTTCGAGAAACACCATCATTCCACTGACCGTCCAAATCACTTGCTGCATCTGCAGGCTTACTGTATATTATTCATGTACCAGGAGCACAAAAAAAACCTGTCTCGAAGAGTTCTGCAGTGGTCTTCCATTTAAACTGTTTACTGCTGTTTTATGCTTCCCATCACACCAGATAACTCATTCTGTTACTTCTCCTAAATGCTTGCTCACCAAACTCCACGGCCTAAAATCACATTGTACATTCAGTACCTCCATTTGAGTACTTATTGCAGGACCATGTTGGTTCATGAGCTAGCTGAGCTTCAATCTATAGAGTTCCCTTCATTGAAATCTCTGGTATAGATTATTGATCTTTTATGAATTGATAAAGAACGTCTTCACCAAGCGGGTTGTTAACCCATGGAATTCCTTCACTCGTGAACTAATTGATATGACTTCAGTATTTTTCAAAGCTAATGTATTTTTTAAACAATAAGGGGCATGGTCAGAGGAATTAAGTGATATGGTGAGACCGCGGGTAAGGAGATGTAATTCCATGCAAAGATCAACCACGATCTTATTGAATGGCGCAGCAGGCTCAAAGGCCCGATATCGTCGTCCTGCTTCTAGTTGTTATGAACTCCTGACCCACGCTGATCTCTGATGTACTGTACTACTTACAGCTTAGCTATCTGACAGTAAACATTTGTCTCTGCTGCATATTTCGTGTGAGAGACAACGTCGCTGAACCAGTGCAGAAGCTCAGGCGGTATGAATGGCCTCTTCCTATGTTGCATAATATACTCATTGAGGTAAATTATTTCATTCTCTTTACTTGTAACAGTTCAGAGAGACATTCCTGTCTCCTCCCGTCTCGTTGTAATGATCCTGACCGGCGGCATGGTGTATTCCTTTACCTCTGTCATAACCTCAAGGGGTTGATTGGGCGAATGGTGCATGGATTGGAGCAGCAGTTAGCCATTCAATGGCACCATTCAGAATATTCATGGCTGATCCGACTGTGTGTGGCCATTGCTAATCTGTTTGTTCCCAATAAACACTGACTCTCCTCTCCAGCAGGTACTAGTCCAAGGCCGGCCTTCAATTTTCTCAATAAACATCACTTCACTGTTGCATGACGATGTGGACACCATAGATAGCACAACACCAAAGACAAATGGATATCCTTATTTTAATGCAGTTGCTTTATTTTAAAACGATATTTATCTGACATCAAATCGTCATCTCATTTGAAACATAAGGGCACATTAATTATGAACAGACATAAACCATTCACCACACGAAACGTATCCAACATTACCACTGACTCTTTCAAATCTAATTTGTGTCAAACACAGCCTCGATTGCTCTCTGCATAAGACAATATCAGATAGCATAACACGATACGATCATAAAGGCCATTTGGCCAATCGAGTCTGATATGCCTTTTCATAAGGTGTTAATATTTCTCAACATCGTTCTCCTGCTTCTACCATGCAACCCCTGATGCTCTTATTAATCAAAAAAAGTATCTGAAATTGTCCTAAAGACACTGTCTAGCGTGTCTCTGCGTGTCTGTTTGGGTGCATATATGTCTATATGCTTGTGTCTATGGCTATCTGTATATTAACTTGTGTATTTCTATATGTGTTTGCTTCAATTTGTGCGTGACATAAGCATCTCTGTGTGCCACTACGTGTAGGTTTGTATATGTGTGTGTGCGCGCACGTCTATCTTCATCTATTAAAGTGTATGCTAATATAGTGGAGTGTTTAAAGATGTTTGTGTCCATTTCGGTATCTCTGAAATGACGTAGGTGCTGTTTTGGGAATGAGAGCCAGAACAGACAGTGGGATTAACGTGAAAATTACTATTCATTGAACATTGCTTCTTATCTGTTAGGGCGTAGAAATTTCCAAATCTCAATAGGAGTTGTCCTGGTCTCCTGCATCTCGTGCCATGGTTCTTTGAACAGAGCGGAGAAAGTTTTGTGTGGGAATGTATATCGGGCATTCCACCACCCGACTTGGGTCTTTCTATCCTGTTGCAGTCAGATTCACCTGAAACGAGAGAAAGGGAGGGACGCAGAGATTATATGAATGGGTGGCATGATATTAGTGATGGTATAGGTGTGTGTAAATGTTGAGGTGTCAGAAGTGAGTCCATAGTGTTGAATCTATGCAGTGTTCTTAGTGTAAGGGTTATGGTGAAGCAGGCAGAGAGAATAAGTGAAGATAGGTGCTGCATGCAGGAGTGAGAGTGGTAGAGCATAAGCCCTGTTCAGTGGTATGTGCTATAAAAGATATACAGTGATTGTGAGGGAGCAGACGGAATACAGTGGCACTTATCCTCGCAGAGTGGGGAAGGTCATTCATGCTTTTCTTGTATTGCCAAACATTTCATCAGATCGCCTCAGTGTCGAGGTGAGCTTCAACGAATATAATGTCCAAGATACCAGCACAGACCATGTCCAACAGATTCGACAGAATCGGTTTGACTGGACAATACAAATAGCAAGGAGTAGCAAGCATTGGTGATTTATACATTTAAACCAAAAGTGTTGTACAAATTTTGCACTTGTTATGCTCTGGAAATAAGCTACGCAAGTATCGTGGGTGGTGCAGAAATAAAAAACTGATCTTAACTTGGTACCCACGCTCATTTCTCTGCACACCATGAGCTCTGCCCTTGTCCCATTAATTTTTATACTGCAGTAACTAAGTGACTGATAATGCTGCGAAAAATAAATCCCATAAGTGCATGAGAGGTAGGGGGAATGGCATGTTGTGAAAGAATACAGAGACCAGATTATTCGGATTTGGTGTTTTGAGGTCAGAAAGACGAGTTAACAACCTGGCTTAAAGCAGTTGCTGAGGAATAGTGTCAACAACATATTTACTTTCCATGACGTCTGCATACAACATAGAAGTTTTGAATATTACGATTAAACATCGTGGAAGCTCAGAGGCGAAAGGTCAAGTTGTCTACACTGAAAGTTCATGAAATATTCAGTTGTCAGAGAAAGTAAGGACTGCAGATGCTGGAGATCAGAGCTGAAAATGTGTTGCTGGAAAAGCGCAGCAGGTCAGGCAGTTCCAAGGAACGGGAGAATCGACGTTTAGGGCATAAGCCCTTCGTCAGGAATGGGGAGTTGTCGACAAGCAGTAGTTATTATTGAGAGAAATACTGAACGTCTGAATGATATGTATCTTACTCTAAGGTATACGCAGTAAATGAAAAGAAGGTGACACAACGATGGTTAACATAACAAATTAAAGACTGTATTAAATCAATGGAATTGGCTTCAGAACGATTCCACATATTGTGGAAAACTGAGAAGTCTGAAAAAATTACGATACAGAATAGGTGCATGAAGAAACTGCCAAACAAACCAAACAGAGAACAGACAAGGGCGTAATTGATATGTGGAGCTTGTTCAAGGAACAACTATTGAGTGTCCTTGATAAGT
The DNA here is from genome assembly GCF_047496795.1 of Chiloscyllium punctatum. Taxonomy (NCBI): domain Eukaryota; kingdom Metazoa; phylum Chordata; class Chondrichthyes; order Orectolobiformes; family Hemiscylliidae; genus Chiloscyllium; species Chiloscyllium punctatum. Next base: position 46,202,185 of record NC_092773.1, on the reverse strand, counting down.
ATGTAGCTGTCAGGCAGGGAGGAAAGGGCCGTGTGAGGGAGCCGTGATTTAATAAGGAATTGGCATACCTTGTTAAATGGAAGCGGGCAGCCTATGTAAAGATGAGGCGTGAAGGTTCAATTGGGGCGATTGAGAGTTATAAGGTCGCCAGGAAGGATCTGAAGAGAGAGCTAAGAGCAGCAAGGAGGAGACATGAAAAGTCCTTAGTTCGTAGGATTAGGAAATACCCTAAGGCTTTCTATAGGTATGTCAGGAATAAAAGAATGACTAGGGTAGGAATTTGTCCAGTCAAGGATAGTCGTGGGAAGTTGCATGTGGAGGCTGAAGAGATTGGGGAGATACTGAATGAATACTTTTCATCAGTATTCACTGAGGAACAGGACATTGTTGCCGATGTGAATACTGAGTCACAATTAATTAGAATGGACAGCTTTGAGGTATGTCGGGAAGAGGTGTTGAATATTCTGGAAAGGGTGAAAATAGGTAAGTCCCCTGGGCCTGATGGCATTTATCCTAGGATTCTCTGGGAATCAAGGGAGGAGATTGCAGAGCCATTGGCCTTGATTTTTATGCCTCGTTGTCTACAGGATTAGTGCCAGAAGACTGGAGGATAGCAAATGTGGTTCCCTTGTTCAAGAAGGGGAGTAGGGATGACCCTAGTAACTATAGGCCGGTGAGTCTCACTTCTGTTGTGGGCAACGTCTTAGAGAGAATTTTAAGCGATAGGATTTATGAACATCTGGATAGGTATATTGTGATCATGGATAGTCAGCATGGTTTTGTGAAGGGCAGGTGACTAAGGAGGTGGACAAGGGGAAAGCAGTAGATGTAGTGTATATGGATTTTAGTAAGGCATTTGATCAGGTCCCCCATGGTAGGCTACTGCAGAAAATACGGAGATATGGCATTGAGGGTGAGTTGGAGGTTTGGATTAGGAATTGGCTGGCTGGAAGAAGACAGAGGGTAGTAGTTAATGGTAAAGGTTTGTCTTGGAGTGCAGTTACTAGCGTTGTTCCGCAAGGATCTGTTTTGGGACCATTGCTGCTTGTCATTTTTATAAATTACCTGGAGGAGTGGTTAGAAGGTTGGTTGAGCAAGTTTGTGCTTGATACGAAAGTCGGTGGATTTGTTGACAGTGAGGAAGGATGTGGCAGCTTACAGCGGGATATAGATAAGCTGCAGAGCTGGGCAGAAAGGTGGCAAATGGAGTTCAATGTAGGCACGTGTGAGGTGATTCACTTTGGTCAGAGTAACAAAAAGATGGGGTACTGGGCTAATGGTCGGTAGTGTGGATGAGCAGATGGATCTTGGTGTCTATGTATACAGATCTTTGAAAGTTGCCGCCCAAGTAAATAGTGCCGTGAAGAAGGCATATGGCGTACTGGCTTTTATTGGTAGACGAATTGAGTTCTGCACTCCTGAGGTCATGTTGCAGTTGTATAAGATTCTGGTGCGGCCGCATCTGGAGTATTGTGTGCAGTTTTGGTCGCCATACTATAGGAAGGATGTGGAGGCACTGGAACGGGTGCAGAGGAGGTTTACCAGGATGTTGCCTAGTATGGTAGGAAGATCGTTTGAGGAAAGGCTGAGGCACTTGGGGCTGTAATCATTGGAGAAAAGAATGTTTAGGGGTGACTTGATAGAGGTGTACAAGATGATTAGGGGTTTAGATAGGGTTGACCATGAGAACCATTTTCCACGTATGGAGTCAGCTATTACGAGGGGGCATAGATTTAATTTAAGGTGTGGTATGTATAGGACAGATGTTAGGGGGAGATTATTTACTCAGCCAGTCGTGACTTCATCAAATGCCCTGCCAGTCGCAGTGGTGGACTCTCCCTCTTTATGGGCACTTAAACGGGCATTGGATACGCATATGGAGTATAGTGGGCTAGTGTTGGTTAGGTGGGCTTGGATCGGCGCAACATCGAGGGCCAAAGGGCCTGCACTGCGCTGTATTCTTCTATGAGTGTAAACGAACAGGAAAAAAAAAGGCTGCCTGAACCTCCGATCTATATTTCAAAATAGAACAACAGAGAACCAAGGTCAGTGGAAAGTTATAAGCAGGATTGAAGAATCAGTTGTGGATAATAGGGACATAGTATAGAAAGTAACCAGTTATTTTGCACTTGTCTTCATGGAGAAACGCCCAGAAAATCTCTGAGAATTACCACGTGTTCGTATGGGGCTTGTGGACGGAAAGAGGTAAAGTTAATTTATATAAGTATCAAAATATCGGTGGCTTAACGATTGCTAAGTCTGACGGACCAGGTGTAATTGTTGCCAAAACGTTAGAAAAATAAACAATAGAGATATTAGTTGCCCTGTCAATGACTGCATTTGCGATTCCAGAACATTTTGCAAAGGCCGGCAGCCAAGCTGTCTAATGGAATATGGTCAACGTCATCCACCGTTTACAAAGAGAAGAAGAGATCATGTGGAAAACTCCAATTAACTTGACATCTCTTGAGAATTTGTCGGAACTTACGAGATATGACATGGTGTTGGATATTTAGACATTATTACAAACTTTGGAGAGAAACAGCATGAAACTTTGAAAGAGAAATTATTCTTGACAAACTTCAGAATTGTTTGAATTTGCTTCTTGCAACAAAGCTGACGGAGAGCTAATGGAAGTGGTATATTCGGATTTGGAGAAGGCTTCCCAAAAGAACTCCTGCAATGAATTTATAACTGAAATTAACGCAAAGAGTATTTAGAGGAATGCAAGTAAGCAGAAAGTTAAAGTTAAGTTTGCCCTTATGTTAGGGAATCAGAATATAGATGTAAATACATTATGAAGGAGTTACACCCACTGTAGCTCTGATTGCACCAGGAGTATATGTTTAGTGCCCCAATCTGAGAAAGAATATAGTACACACAGGAAAGTGCAACGGACAGATAAATCCTTCAGATGGCATGATTGTGTGATGACGAAACTTGGACTCTTCAGTTTCAAAGAATGAGTAGTGATCACACTGAAGATTAGAAAATTCGCAAAATGTATGACATGGTGGAAATTAACCAAATGCTTTTTTGGCTGTTTACTCGACGTTTAAGTTAAATCTTGGTGGGATTGGGGGTGGACATGTAAGATTGCAATGAGAAGGAAATTCGGAGGGGATTGACTAACACGGAGGCATGGAAACCTACTCACGGGCAAAACTAGAGAGAATATTCAGCTATTCCTGAAGAACGTCAAGTGAACTAGAATAATCAGAGGACAGGACGGACCAATTCGTGACTTGCAAGTAGCATCGAGTATCAACAGTAGATTGACAATGGTAGTAGATGGTTGTTTGTATGACTGCATACCTGCGACCAATGGGTACTGCAAGGGTCAGTGTTGTGGCCCTGAATAATTGTGGTATTTATCAATGATATAGATGTGAATGGTTGGGGGAATGGGCAGTGTGATAACTAAGTTTGTGTTTGACACAATAATTTGCCGGGTGATTGGCAGTGAGCAGGTATATCTTCTTTTTCAGGGAGCCATAGATGGGATGATCACATCGGCAGATTAATGGCAAATGGAATTGAAACCTGATAAAAATGAGTTGATGAACTTTGTAAGAAGGAATCAGACAGGGGAGTATTCAATGAATGGCAGAACACGAGGAAGCTCAGAAGGTGCTTCTCCACATATCCAAAAATGTAACTGGACAGGTTAAGAAGGCATCCGGCATCATTCATAGAGCAATAGATTAAATGAGCTGCACAGGAGGTGGTTATGACACAGATGAAATACAATTTACAGTTCTGGGCACCAACTTACATGATATGTCCAATTGCACTGGAGCGTGTGCAGACGAGATTCATCAGGATGTTCGAAGGGTTGGAGCATATCAGTTATGAAGAGTGACTGAATAAGCTCCGATTTGGACTTTGCAAAAAGTGAGTAATGCAGCTGCTGGAAAAGCACAGTAGGTCAGACAGCATCCGAGGAGCAGGAGAGTCGTCGTTCCATGCAAAAGCCTGATGGAGGCTGATGAAGTCCTTTCTCATGAAGGACTTTTACCCAAAATGTCGACTCTCCTGCTTCTCTGATTCTGCCTGACCTGCTGTGCTTATCCAGGACCACACTCTCGACTTGTGTACTTTAGAGCAGGAAAGGCTAATGGGGATGTGATTCAGACCTATAAGATTATGAGGAACATCGACAGGGTGGAGAGACAGCAGTTGTTGCTTTTGGTCAAAGGGCCAAGAACAGGAAAGCATCCTTTTGAAATTATGTGATTGGGATTTAAAGAGAATTTGATGATCGTAATTCACGCAGAGGGTGTTAGCTTCTTCAATTCACTTCCTGAGAGAATAATTGTTGTGGGTCGCCTCACACCATTAATACGTAATAATGTGTATATTTGAAGTGTGAAAACATTCACGGCTGCTGCCTTCATCATGGAAAATAGGACTAACGCAGATCGTGCTGTATATCTGGCAATACAGTATCTATGCATCTATGATTGTATAACATTAGAAGGACAATCATTTAGCCGTTTAAGACGGGAATTACTGAGTTTCTAGAGAGTACATTAAAATGGTTATACGAATGAACTTTAATACCTTCTGAATGAATGCCAATGAGGACCGTAAGAGAAAACAAGTGCAGCTTCCTTAAGTATAAAACTGGAGCATAGAGAATGGAAAACCATGAAGTTGTAGAGCTATGATGCAACTACTTCAGTTTTGTCTTCGCGGAAGAAAACATTTAAAATGAATCTTTCCAGAAATAGTAAGAAACCAAGTTTGTTGAGAAAAAAAGATAATGCAATGAAGTTAGTAACGAAACTGTTTTGGGAAATTATTGGGTCTCAAAATAACCGGAGCAGACAAATTCGAGGACGATTTATGATATCCGAATCATATTTGAGAAACCAATTGCTAAATGCATTATGGCGAATCAATGGTGACAATATATTTGGATTTTCAAAGATATTTGATGTAGTCACAAGCTGTGTGTGATAAGTAAAAGCGCGTGGAGTCATGGATATTGAAGGCATGTAAGTAAATGGTTTTTGGAGTATACGGCACGTGGTTATACGGCAGAGATCAGTCCTTGAACACGAGCTATTCACAAAGCTTATCAAACAAATGTTTGAGGAAATCAAATGCAATATGTCCAAGTCTACTGACAGCTAAAATCTGGGGTTGTCAGTGGTCAGGAGAATGTTCTGGCCAAGTGGAGTCAATGTGCAAGTGTATGGCAGGTACAGATCAATTAAGAGACATCTGGCCTTGTGCATTTTTTTCAGCATACAAAGCACTGAAGTGGAATACTTGCAAAGTGATTTGTTGAATATTATGGATCTACAACTACTTATGTCCCTTTCTTTCATTTTGCTCTGCGCAGACCTTTGAGGTCCATGCAGGGCAGTGACTTCTGAAGCTAGAAGTCAATATTGAAAATAACATTGGTGAGTCAATCTGTATACAGAGACCGCCAAGTGGATAGACACAATTTAGAAAATGGGTCTGAATATCATAGTGTATTACTCATTGGAAACAACACTGCAAGATAAATGGGGTGTTGATAATGATTTCAAAAATAATCATGTTCGAGATTAAGGTTATCGAGCTGGTAATGTACAGGTGTGAACTCATTTAAATGTTCTGCAGTATTGTGGCAGTGATGGTTCCCTGATCTAATAAAGAACGCATATCCTCTGGAGGAAGACAGCTAAGTATTATCAGTCTGATCTTTGTGATGACGGTTTCGTTCAATGAGACGTCTTTGGGCTAACTGGACCTGTATTCGATGAGGATCAGGAAAATGCGAGGAGCTCTTAGTCAAACATATAAAAGTTTGTCAGGATGAGTTAGTATGGAAACAAGGATCATGATTTCCCTGGCGAGATATCTAAAAGAAACAGAGGTCACAGACTTGGATACGGGCAGATAACTTTTCATTTAGCTGATAAAAAATGGCTTCACTCAAAGACGGATGAACGTCGGGAATTCTCTGCCACTTAAGACTGTGGAATCCAAGACATTGAAAATAAAGTAGAGTCAAGTCGATGGATCTATCGAAACTTAACAGATGGGGAGAGAAGAGGAGTACGGTATGAAGCTAAGGGGTCTGCCATCATTTTATTGAATTCGGGAGCACGTTCAATGGACTTAAAGTGTGACTGCAGTTCCTTAATTTTTTCTATTCCCCTAGTTAATCGCATTAACGGACATACAAAGTCCATTGAAAGAATGTTCAGCCATGAAATGGGTGTATAGGTTGAAAGATATTCCCGTTCTCCTTTTACTGTGTGATTTGAAGGAAAGCTCTGTAAATCTTGTCCCAAGGTCTCACATGTTGACAAGGAGACCGCAGTGTAATTATATAAAACAGAACATACAACATCAACCAATACAGCGTAGTAAAGGCCCTTCAGCCCTCAATGTTGCACCGACGTTTGTAAACGATCTGAAACCCATCGAACCAACACTATCGCATTTTCATCTGTACATTTATCCGATCACCATTCAATTACCTGTTAATTTGTTGAGGCTACTCCTGTTGCAGGGAGGGCATTCCACGCCCTTACTACTCTATCATCCCTCAACTAAAGCTATGCCCCTCGTTCCAGTCATCATGATCCGAGAAAAAAACCTCTTCACGCTATCTAATCCACTCATCTTCTTGTCTGTTGTCACCGCATCACTTTCTTCTATCCAACGAAAAGACCCTCAATTCCCTCAGCCTTTCCTCAGAAGACCATATCTCCATGTCATGCAACATCCTGCTTAATCTCCTCTGCACCATTTCCAATGCTTCGATGTCCTTCCCATAATGCAGTAACAATATACTATACGCAATAATGCAAATGAGACCGCAACCAGAGCTTGTACAGTTGAGATATGTCATCATGGCTCCGAAACTCAATCATTCTACAAGAAAAAGCGAACACATCATACAACTTCTGAACAACGTTATCAATCTAGATGGAAACGTTTAGGGATCTGTGCATATGGACACAGAATTCTCTCTGCTCATTTTCAGTACCAGGAGTCTTAATATTAGCTTTGAGCTGTAAATTCCTGTTCTCCTTCCAAAGTGAAAAACTCATACTTTTCCACATTAGTCTCCATTTAACAATTTCTGGTGCCAGCTCTGCGGTCTTATCTATGTCCCTCTGCAAGCTGCAACATCCTTCCGCATTGTTCACAACTCCACCGAGCTGAGTGTCATATAAAAATTTCATAACCCATCCTTCCACACCCTCAACCACGTCAGTTATCAGAAATGACGAACAGCTGTGGCAACAAAACAGATCTGTGGAGTCCACCATATGTAACTTAACTCCAGGATAAACATTTCCAATCAGTTCGTCAATTTCCGATCCCAATCGTTAACTGATCCTCAATCACATTCCTCTGTACTTTATGAAATAACCTAACATGCTGAAACTTATCAAACGCTTCACCGAAATCCATATATACCGCATCAACTGCTTTACTCTAATCCGACTGTTTGGTAACCCTCTCAAATAACTCAATAAGTTTTGTCAGGCACGACCTACCCTTCACAAAACGGTGTTGGTTCTCCCTAACCAAATGATTCATTTCTAGGTGACTATAAATCCTATCTCATATGATCCTTTCCACGAATTTACCCCCAAGTGAAGTCAGGCTCACTGGTTTCTCATTACCAGGGCAGCCTTTACTCCCCTTCTGAACAAGGGGACAGTATTCGCTATCCCCCGGCATCTGGCTCTATTCCTGCCGATATTTATTGCATAAGGCTTAAATCCAAAGGCTCTACAGTCTCCCCCCTCCCCACAGCCTCGCAGAAACTCCGAAGTAAAGTCCCATTCGGCATGGGGGATTATCTATTGTCACACGCTCCAGAGTCGCGAACGCCTCATCCTTATGAACTTCAATCCGATCTAGTCTGATTGTGCCTCAATATTCTCATTGAAAACATACATGGCCTCTTACTGCTTGTATACTAACGAAAAATATTCATTTATCGCCTCTTCTAACTCTTCAGACTCCACTCACAAAGTTTCATTACTTTCCTTGATAGTCCCTAAAATGTCACTTAGGTGTTTTTGTTTGAACCGACATATCGACAGAAAGCTTTATGATTTTCCTGAAGGCTACCTGCCATCTACCTCTCATGTCTCCTCTTGGCTCTTCTTAGCTGTCTCATTAGATCCTTCTTGGCTAACTTGTAACACTCAAGAGCCATAACTGAGCCTTCTGGTTTCACTTTTACATGAACGTCCTTCTTCATATGACAAGAGATTCAACTTCTTTAGTGCACCCCGGTTCGCTCACTCCACCACTTCTTCCCTATCTGACAGGAACATACTTATCAATGATTCGCATTTGCTATTCCTTGAACAAGCTCAACATTTCAGTTGTGCCCATCCTCTGCAAGTTCCTTTCCCATCCTATGCATCCACCATCTTGCAATTCACATCTTGATTGCCTTGCCCCCAGAAAAAAAAACATTAATCCCTATCCCTTCAATCGCTAAAGAGCACGTAACCGAATTTTGGTCACTATCACGACAGTGCTCCCGTACCACCAAATCTAACACCTGGCCCGATGCATTACTCGGTGCCAGATCCAATGTGTCCTCGCTTCTTGTTGGCCTATATACATACATTGCCAGGAAACCCTCATGCACACATTGGACAAAACCTTACCGATCGAAGGAACTCGAACATCAGCGTTTCCGATCATTAATTGGAAAGTTAAATTCCCCGGCAACAACTACCATTGTACTTCAGTTCCTATCCAGCATCATCTTTGCAATTATTTGCTCTACATGTCTGCAAACTTTGCGGAGGCCGATAGAAAACGCCCAACAAGGTGACCTCTCCTATCTTGTTTCTAACCACAGTCCACAACATCTCGATGGACGATTGCTCATCTTCCACTGTAATACTGTCCTTAATTAACAGTGCCACGCCTCCTCCTCATTGACCATCTGCCCTGTTCTGACTTAAACATCGAAATCCTGGAAACTGCAACAGGTATTCCTGTTCCTGCTCTATCCATATCTCGGAAGTGACCACACCATCGAACTCTCAGGTACCAATCCATGCTGCAGGTTCACGACCTTATTCCAGATGTACCTACTGTTGAACTAGTCACACTTCCAACCACCTTCCCACCTGCCAGTAAACCCCTGCGACGTTCAAGCTTTATTCATGACTTCGCTACACTCAGCCTCTTGAATACTGGAGATACAATTCAGGGTCGCAGGCCCCTGCTGTATAAGTTTCTATCCTTCCGAAGAACATTAGCATCCTTCCAACAGTGGACATTTGCACATGTGTATATTATAGTGAACAGCAGTCCCTGTGTGTATTCTATCATTCTATCGAGATGTCAGAGGATGAATATCCACTTCCTCCTACTGAGTGTTAAGAGTCGAAAGGGTGACTACCCTTCTCGTGCTGCACTGTTACAAACTGCAGAGGCCTGTCAACCTAAGCCTGTATCGGTTTAATAGAATCACGAGGTTGAATGGCCTCCTTCAGTTCCCGTATAACAGGCTCGAGAGGTGGAATGACTTTCTCCTGTATGCCAGTTATATGCTCCAGAAGGTGAATGATCTCTTCCTGTCCCTGCAACATAATAGAGAGGCTGAAACATCTCCGCCTCTCCCCTTCAACAGATCTGAATACATTGACTAGCACAACAATCCGTAGACAATGAGCAGACATTAAAATCATCTGATGGAGATTGCTCCCTTCTCAGTTACAGAAACATAAACAGCACAATGTACTCCAGTTGTCCTCACAGTAAAACCTCGTACAGTTGCCGTAACACGGTGGATTGAGCAAGTAACTTTGCAAAACCTACCAACATTCCATAATTCCACCTCTTCAAATGGTAACAGGATAGTTTGGGCTGAATGGCCTTCTGCAACCGTTCTGTGCCAGGCACATAGATACAAAATTGCTTCTCCCTATTTCTCAACAGCAGTCTCAATGCTCTGAATGATGTCGCAAGTTTTTGAAATTATTTGACAAGGGGCAATTATCAATAGTACTACGACTCAGCGTAAACTCTTTGGTTAATTTAAACAAGACACACAGCAAAGCTCACCTCGCCACGTAATCTGTCAAAGATTGAGTGACAAAGAACTACCGAAATCCCACGAATTCAAGAAAAAGTAATAATTTATTCTTTAACTCCAAGTTAAAAAATGCTTACAACATTGTAAACCTCCTTTGGTATATTTATCTACCTCCCAAACAGCAACAATATTATGAAGCAAGAAAGTTCTCCACTCCGATACATTTTAACAAAAAAAAAATGAACATTCAAACCCAGCTAGCTTTCGGTCGTCCCTTTGTATCTTGCTCTACAGATTTTCCTGTCTCATTTTCGTCGGTCTTCTGCTTCACAGATTTCATATGAACACTTACCTTTCAGAGAGTCGTTCCGTGGACACAGTCTGTTTGTGCTCTTTGTCGCTCTATTGAACTATCCAAAATGCCAGATTTTATAACCCAATAACATCGAACGGGCTCGTTGGTTTGTTTTCATTCAAACAGTAATTTTCAAATTCATTCACAGTTGTGTATCTTGGAGCATAATTTATACTCTCTGGCCGGATTTGAATTTGTTGTGTAACATATCAACTACGCTCAGCAATTTGTTTCAGAACCATATCATACATCTTTAATGTTTCAGTGCACGCTGTGCTTTTCGTGGACTGTGCCAGCTTTCACTCTCCTTAAAGTACAGTACACACCTCCAAATTCATAACACCTTCCATCATAACGAAAAGATGTCTGAATTTTTTTCTATTCCTTAATGATATTACCATGACATACATATGACTTTAGTCAAAGTTCATCTTAACTTCTTCCAACGTACATATAAAACATTGAATAGACCCTAATCCCATCCATATTGTATCAGTAAAATGCGCGATAATGCATTTAGTGTTATATTCGTACAACCCGCAAGATGTACGATTTGTAACTAAACGTTTATAATATAAGGCCTCAACGAAATGCTCTCGTATTATTGTTTTTAAAGCGTTCTAAGAATCTAAGCAGATTGTAGTCTGTGTACACATCCGTCTCCGACACACTGTTTGTTACATAAACGTTAAGACATTTTCAGGACAGTACCAAACTCATTGCCTGTTTTCCACCGTTGAGTATTTCCTCTGCTGGGTGTTGAGGTTTTTGTAGAAGTAACTTATTGACAGTTCAATTCCAGCATCAACTTTCTGGAGCAATACAGCTCTAACTCCTAAGTCACTAGCATCGATGGCAAACTTAAAGGCTTTCAAAAATATTGATGTATTTCGGTGGTTAATACTGTTCTTAAACTGTCTAATGCCTCCTGGCATTGTTCTGTCCGACGAGATTTTCTGTTCTCCTTCAACACATCTGGTAATAGTGTCCCGACTCTGCTGATGTTTTGAGCAAAGGTTCGAAAGATTCCGTTGAGTCCCAAAAATCAAAGTAACACTTTCTTTGAGTTTGGGCGTGGAAAATTCTCGATGGCCTTCTTCTTTGCATTCCTTGGAGTCAACCGACCTTGACCAATGTTATGTCCCAAGAACGTCACCTCTGCTTTCCCGAATTCAGTTTTGTTAAAGATTATTGGCAGATTTGCTTCTCTTAATCAGTCCAAATGCTCTGGCAACTTGAGATGGAGAGGAAGGACGGAACATAATCTAAGAATATCGGACTGGAATGTTGCAACAATGCATAGGAGATTATCCAGGAATAATTGGTTTCTTTCTCCATAACAGCAGATGTCATTAGCAGTGTAGCTGAAATGTCGACTTTAAATGTTTCAAAATGTTTACTGCCCTGTCCAGGCTATCGTTGATGTTCCTGGTGAATCTCGGTGTCCACGTATTACTTCGACAAATCATGTTCAACTGCATTCCAGTTATTTTCAGATCCTCTACTCTGCTTGCCAATGTTATTATCATTCTGATACTTTGAAACCAGGTGTCCACTTCACAAACCAGTTCGAACAGCATCAGTAACTTTGTTCAATTTCTCTTTTCCTCTTCGGTCCTGGAAGTGTCTTGTTTCAGCTTTGAACCACCATTCATTGTATTACGGTCATTTAAATATTTGGAGCACTGAGTTCACTCTCTTCTTTTTTATTACAAACTTAACTTTCTCCGTATGACTTCATCTAATGTCTGGGCACTATCTGAGGCTGAAACAGATGAATCACGTGTGATGATCCGTTTGCCATGAGCTGAATCCTGACACTGTACCGTGACCAATAAAAAAATTAACTTCTGACACATCCAGACTATATGTCACTGTCTGAAACCATCTGTTATTCGAAATATGAGGTGCGAAATACAGATTCACGATGGAGAAAGTGAGGACTGCAGATGCTGGAGATCAGAGCTGAAAATGTGTTGCTGGAAAAGCGCAGCAGGTCAGGCGGCATTCAAGGACCAGGAGAATCGACGTTTTGGGCATGAGCCCTCCTTCAGGAAGGGCTCACGATTCACGATGCCAATAATCTGCTGTTGTTAACATTCCCAATTCTAAATCTGCAGAAAGAATATTGATGCAATACTTCAAACTCACAAAAAAATCCCATCAATCCGTCATTACAGTCCACACTGTTGTAGTTAGATTATTTTTCAGACGGACAATGCCCTTCTTTTAATATTCCAAAGCAAGTCTTTCAATCTATCAATGAAACAACCCTCACTCGATCTCTTTCGCATGTCCAAAACCCTGCCAGTTGTTATGTTTAAACTGATTTCTTACATGTGTGTTTTCTTTCAAACAATGACATGCACATCTAACCAATCCATCACACGCTACACACGCTCGCGGGCACGCGCGCACACACACACACACACACACACACACACACACACACACACACACACACACACACACAGTCTCTCTCTCTCTCTCTTTCTTCTGCCTTGAACGGGTGCAGTGCAGATATAGATACATAAATGTTCATGAGCTCTATGTAGTGGCGCCTGCAGTATGGGCTACAAATTTTCTCAGCTTGGCAGTCATTATTTGAAAGTATGATCGCAAACCACTGGCAAAGACTTCCAATACTCCACATGCTGGCTAGATAGTCCTGTTAACTGATCAAAGCATTGGCATGGTGTCAAACGCTGCATATGCTTAGCTGTCATTCAATCAATCAATGAAACAACCCTCACTCAATCTCTTTCACTTGTCCAAAACCCTGCCAGTTATTAAGTTTAACCTGCCTTCTATGGTGTTTCGAGAAGGACTTTTGAGAACTTGACGTAACGGACCATTTCAACTGATCGTGCAATGTTCTTATTCAATTGTGCATTCTTGTGATTGTCACCCTCCAACGGCTTCACTTCCTCAGTTATTCTTACTTCCCTGTCTCCTTTACTAATTTTCCACAACAAATCATCGATTGGTGAATTGTCTATATGCGTCTTAATTCTGAATATCCCGATGCATCTTTACATTATCTTGGCTTTTGACTCATTTTTACATTGAGTACTGGAGTTGTGAAGATCAGAAACAATGCAATGGTGCGTTTCAGGCTGTTGACACACTTCCTCGTGTTTCCCATGTGTTTAGCATCTTCAGCAAGGAAGTTTCTGTAGCTTTGTCTCACGTCTTTGAACCTTTGTCTGTGTCTGTCAACTGCATGCCTGTGCTTGTCCCTCTCAGCCGATCGTGCAGTCAGGAACACGAGGAAGCTTCTCGGTCATTCTTTGTAAAGGACGAGGCATCTAACTTGCCACGGAGCACCTTCTGACCGACTCCTGGTATTGAAACTTTAGTGGAAATATAGGGAATGTTTTACTAGAGTTTGCACTGTGAACTGCTTCAGACATTCGCCTATACCTGAGGGTTTGCTGACCCTACTCAGGGCAGAGCATAGGGACAGTAGTGATAGCATCTGGGATTTCACCGCGAAGAACAAAAGGAGCAGAGGCATCAGAGGGAAAGCTGCGCAACCACGGAGTGAGTGCATGTAAGGGGTGAGTGAGGGATAGGAATGAGGAGTGTGCACCAACCAAAACGGGTTTTCCCAGAAAATGGTTAATCAGAAACTGTAAACTTTTCACGAAAAGTACATATATGCAGACAGATTGCAGGATATGTTGCACTGGAGGGGTTACTCAGACCAGTTCAGATTTAAGAGTTTGCCAAGTTCAGATTACTAACTACACCGAAGTGTGAACATTGTATGAGGTGACCCTGAACGCAGACTAGCGTCAATTTCTTCAATGCAACCTGCAGCTTCACAGCAGGGGTACGACATGGTTCCAGTTTTGTTAAGATCACAGAATTATTCATCATCCATGATCCTGAACTTCCCAGGTAGGAGACGGTACATACCCTCATTTTCCAGTACGTCAAAGATGATGTATTTATCATGTGAAGAAGGACATTTATATCAGTTGGTGCTCGCTCAGGAGGGAACTGCCGAATGTCTCCTTTGTTTCCAAGTTTAGTTGGATTTGCAATCCTGTGCAAGGCTTCGCACGGCCCCATATCAATGTGGTGTGATTGAGGAAGGAACTCTCACGCTATTATTGTTGGACAGTGACAATGCACAGCAATCAATTTGATGAATACAATCTGTCTGGGCAGCAGTCACAATCTTTTTCGTGTAAATCAGTCAGCCGTTCCCATCTTCGGGCCTCCACTTAGAAATAAATGATGGCATCTCGGATAAAGAAAACCCTTTGATGCACAAATCAAAACAACCTCCCACGTCACCACTTACCACCGCCCTCAACAATGTCAAAATTTCCTGTGTGTACTGAGAGCGAAGGAGCCACTGGGAACATCAGCGAACAGACCATCAGGAATGTGGCGCAACATTTTCAATGTCTGAACTGGTGGGAATAGACGCTTTAGCACAATCTGTTACACTAAGTCCTGTAATTTATTTCTCCATTTTTCTGATCTTTTGCTTGCCATTCTTGATGAAAAATGGACAGGTTCACATTAATTCACATCGTGGTCCATATGCCAACTTGCTGCTCATCAACTGAACATGTATCTATCCATTTAAAAACTCTCGACCTCCGCCTGATAATTTAATTTCATACTTCCTGTGCTGTCTTCGTCAAATTTAGTTGCTATACAATTTGCTTCTGCTCTTTCAAATTATTGATACAGATTGCAAATACGTGGAGACCTCACGCTGATCACTGTCTGACGGCACTGATGTATGTTCTGTCAAACTGACAAAGACTGAATTAGCCCTAATAGCTGCTTCTGGTTTAATAAACAATCTTTCCCCAATTCCTGTAAAGCACATTTGATGGACTGCATGTTTCGGAAAAAAGATATCTGAAAATAAGAACGACGAGCTATTCAGCACCTCGACCCTGCTCCCCCATTTGATGCAATCATGCTTGAGCTCATGTCAGTTTCAACACCACGTTGCTGTTATTTGTCCAGAACCTTCATTTATTTAGTGTCCTAGCAGGCCCTGACCCCGACCATAGTAAATTCCACAGATTCATCCATATTTCACAGAAATAATTTCTCATCATTCTGTATTAAATATGCTATACTCTATCCAAAACCTACCATCTCTTGTTCTAGATTACATCACGTTGAGAAACATTCTCTGTATGTCTGCATTGTCAGTCTTCTTTTGCATCATACTGTTACAACACGGCGGTTAACTCTTCTGTTAATTAAACCAATCACCCAGAAAAGTTCACCTCGGCTTAAAATCTGTTAAAGTATGAGCGATATAGAACTCCTAAATTCCACGATTTAACATGAAAAGTGGACAGTAATCTACAAGTATTCATAGCCGTAAGCGCCGTTTGCTTAACTGCTCATTATCAACCTCCTGCTCTATAATAAAATTCTATTCCAATAACACACTCACTAAAATTGTATCAACTTAATTTCAAAACCACACTGTGGCTGTTGCCTTCAGTGTCTTTTGGCTTCAACCTTGGGATCTCCTTGGGCCGTCTTCATTCGTATTGCTACTAACAAGTT
Organism: Chiloscyllium punctatum; assembly: GCF_047496795.1. Classification (NCBI taxonomy): domain Eukaryota; kingdom Metazoa; phylum Chordata; class Chondrichthyes; order Orectolobiformes; family Hemiscylliidae; genus Chiloscyllium; species Chiloscyllium punctatum. The sequence continues at coordinate 46,186,250 of NC_092773.1, read as the reverse complement.
TTATGTGAAAATGTATCTTTGATGGAATGTTTCCTCATTTCTTTAGTCTTCTGTTCAATTTTCAAAATGCCTTCATTATCGTATGGCCAGCATCAGATTGTCACATTGGTTTAATGTTGGCAGAACAAGAAATTCAAACTCGATTGGAATTTAGTATCCTGAGACATAAGTTAAACCTATTGGTATAAACTCAAATTGTTGTCACAACAGCAAGCGACTCTGGTGTCCATTTCACAGCCACATAGTGCATATTTTCAAAGCTCCAGTACACTCTGAGACTGTGCACTAGTTCATATCACAGGGGCTTGTAATCTCTTGACTTGGAATAACATTCACTTTCTCTTAAGTACCGTGACTTCAACTTCATAACACCCCACACCTTAAGTGAAAAATGAACCATTATAATGAAAAGACGTTTTTGGTTCTCTTCTAAATCCTAATCCCATTACATGAAATACATCTGTCTTTTATCCAAGTTCATAATCGTTTCTGCGTACTGACGTTGGACTTTGTCCAACCTTATCCATATATTCTTTCTTTAAATCCATTATAATGCATCTTCTGTCTCATTTGTACTAATCACAAAATGTAAAACTTCTAAATTAAACGTTTGTAATATATGATGCCAACAAAATAGTCTCATATTTTTCTGTTTAAGTCTTTTCATGAATGTAAGACGGTTGTGTTCGGCATACACAACTCTCTCTCTCTCTCTAACATGTTTCGTCACATAAACGGCAAATTGTTGGAAGACCAGTACCAAACTGTAAAAGTATGTTTCGATTGTAGAGCATTTTCTCTTGTGGGCGTTGTATTTCTTTCAAAAATAGCCAAGTGGCCGGTGAAATCTATTAATATATTCCTGGAGCGGGATAGCTGCAACTCGTATATCTCTCGTATCAATTTCAACTTTGAAGGGTTTCAAAACTTGCTGTAGCTCATCCTGTTGCTGTGGTCTATATTGATTTTAAATTCTCAAGTGTCTCTTGTCATAGTTCTGTTCTTTTTTTTTATGTTTTTCTTTAATGAATCTGTCAGCGGTTCCAAGGTGCTGCGGAAGTTTAGAATGAACACCTGGTAGAGACTGTCTAATGAAAAAAAAAATCAAAGTATCTCTTTTTTCGAGGTTTCATCGTGGACATTCCAAAATGCATTTTTTGTCGTGTTTCGTTGTATTCAACATTCCACGATTGAATGTATTTCCCTGGGAATGAGTATCCAGCCAAATAATCTCTCTTAGAACCTCGTAGTTCTCATCTATTTTTATGTTCCGCTCTCTTCTGTCAAAGTTACTGTCGTTCATTCTTTCAGACTCAACATAATTCAGACTTGGTCCATTCTTTCTGTTTCTGAACTGCTGTCTATCCGTTTCTGGTTGAAATTCACAAGCACACAAAATAACCTGTTTGACAAATGCACAATCTCTTGACTGTGCACCTGTCAGCGGTGCGTATATCCCATTTTCTCTGTCGACCAGATTAGTCTCAATAAGGATTACGCACAATTTACGTGACCACTCCATCTGCCCTGCTACTTGTCAAATTAAATAAAACACGATTGGGCATCTATTCATCAGCATTTGTCAACGTTTTGACATATTTGGATGTATCACGAAATCCTCTCTTCATCTCCACCCTGAAACCTTTATTTACTGACTTACTTGTAATTCAAGGGATCTCTCTCTTTCTCCCTGCCTTCCTCTCTCTCTGTTTGACAAGGTAAGAACTATTCTTCCTTTATTTTTCCTTTCTCTCTCTTTCTCCCCTCTTATTATCTCTGTCTTGCTTCTCTGCTTCTCTCTCTTCCTGTATCTTCTCTGTCTCTTTCTTTATCTTAACCTTCTAACTCAATATGCATCAATTATTATTGAAGGTTTTCATTCTAATTCCACTGTATGTGTCTCTTTCTTTGATATATCTACGCGCTTGATCAACAATCTTACAATTTCAGCTTTTCTTTCGCCCCTGATTTAAAACAATGCCAACCGATTTGCTTATTCTAAATATTTGCCCTTCCTCTGCTTTTCTAAATTTTCAAAGAAACTTTTGGCAGAATCTTCAAACCACAGAGCCTCGTTCACAATCTTAAGAACCTATTCCCTCAATTTTAATTTATAACCACAGGATACCGAAATTAAATGAACATCTGTCTTATGTAAACAAGTAGAGCACTAACTGGCAAATGTTTCAGTATGCTGGGGAGGGCCGTATCGCACATCTACTCAAATCTGTCCGCATTTTAAACTGGATCTGTCGAAAGCCGTTCACATTTCGGACTTGAGCTGCCAGTTTTACAGCATGTCGGGGAAACTCTCTGTGACTTCATCCAAACGCCCAAGAAGGCTCACCTCGCCTCGTAATCTGTTAAAATATGAGTGACGGAGAACGCCCAATTTACACTGTTTAAAGAAATGTATGCTTTATCTCAAAAATTGAACATTAAACAGCGACTATGTAGAAATCTCAATCCCTTTCTCTTAACTTCTTATTGCCTGCCCTCAACTTGATAACAATATTGTATTCCAATAAGACCTATATTGAAATTATGAAAACTTACTTTCCAAACGACACAGCGGATGTTATCTTCGGTATCTTTCTTCTTCTGGCTGCGGAACCCCCGGGTTGTCTTCTTTCTTTTTAATGCCAGTTTAATTCATATGGATAGGTACCTTCAGTAGCAAGTGTTTCCTCACTTCATATATCTGTGTTGATGTTGATTGTTTTTTCTCCAATTTTCAAAGTTCCTCATTATTATATCCTCAGCATATTATCCTCTCATTTATGTGAAGTTAGCAAAAAGAAGAAAATACAATCTCGATTGGGTTTTATTATGTTATAGCATAATATAAACTGATTGGTTAAATCTAACGGTAGTCAAGACAGCAGCAAACTCAGGTATCCGTCTCCGAGTCAAATGTTACGCACTTCCAATTTTCCAGTACTCTCTTAGATGGCATCCAGTCATACCACAGGTGAGTGTTATCGCCCCGTTCACAACTGCATTCACTCTCTCTTAAAGATATAGTATACGCCTTGAACTTCATAACATTACATACCTCAGTTATGTCTGCTCACAATCTTCAATATTCTGTAGAGTACAGGATTGAACTGCTACACCTCTCCTCATAAAACAGCCCCTTACCCCTGAAACCGATCTCTCTAGTATCTGCAATGCAACTAGGTCCCTCCTCATCAATGCTGTATACAGTACTCCCGCTGCAGTCTCCTTCATGCCTTGCATATTTCAACCGACTTCCCTACTGCATTTTTTTTCTTTCTGAATGAATATGACAATTCGGTTTGCTTTCCTTTTTTGTTATTTCTGAGCCAGCATGCTAGTTTCCTATAATTCATGGACGAGGACATTCAGATCCTTTTGCAACGGCGGTCTCTTAAATTTCACTTCATTTTGATAACAAGCTTCCTTTTTATTCATCTGAATAATATGTATGACATAATGCTGCGAAATGTCGGCTCCTTCACCAAATTTGTAGAATCCTGATTACTTCCTTGCAACTTCGCTATTCAGAGACATCGGAAAATTTGGTTACATCATTTTCTGACCCCTTAAGCAAATCATTAATTTAAATTGGAAATACTTGCGGCCTAAGAATCAAACCCTGTGACACCTCACGAGCTACATCTTGCCAAACAGAAGACTCATATTTTCCGTCTCTCTGCATTTTGTTGGTTAGCTAGTTCTCTATCCAAACCGATTATGCCATCTTACCTTTCATAATAATCGTTGTGTCGTATATTATGCAATGCCTTCTGAAAGTTCAGTAAGACTGCATCTGGAGGATTGCCATTATCCTGTGGGCTTGGCACATATTTAAACAAATCGAGCATTTTAATCGAGCAAGATATGCACTTCAAACACCTTGCTGGCTCTGATAGATTGCAGTTTGATTTGCAAATAACCTGTTGTTAGCTCCTTATAAATGGATACTGGAAATTTGTTATCAATCCCAATATTTTGTCGTTTTTATTTTTAAAATCCCCCAATATCTTGTTTATTCTTACATCCTTCCTCTTTATAACCTCTACAATCTATTCCAATTCCTATGTTGCAGACAAATGAGATAAAAGTTCTGCTCTCATTGCAAAGGTTTCTCAAGCCGTATAGTCTCATTTTGTTCTTATTTTAGGGCATTGTGAAGCTGCATGTCCTCCTCATATTCCTACGGCTTTGTCCTTCGTGTGTGATTATCTCTTTCTTGTCCATGATTAAGAGGCGTAAGACATGTGGAATCTGTTTTTTATCTTTTTTGCTATATAACATATTGAGGGGCTGAAGGGCTTTCTCTAAATCCTGCATAATCAGCTCATGATACTGAACGGTCTCCTCTCACGTCCCAGAAATTGGATGGAGGAAGTGATTGTATTCTCCTGTTCCCATACAACAGAAACCTTGGTATGAAATATCTCCTTTGTTCCTTTAAAAAACTTTAATGTGCCTTCATATCCTCCTCCAAGTCCTATTCTAAAGGCTGAATGGTCTGAATGACGTGCTCTAATTCGAGTGCAAAAATCTCTAGTGAATTTGTGCCCTCTAATATTTCCTGTGTTTTATAACTGAGCAGGTTCATTAGACTCATCCTGATGCTCCATAACACGGTATTGGCGCTGCATACCCTACTCTACTGTCAGCGGCTTCAGTCATTTTTCATATCATTTTTCATTCTTCTAAACACTAAATGCGTTTTTGATCAAACTGTTTATCTTTTCCTCATACGTTCACACTTCTGTCATTGGAGTCAGTCAAGTGAAACATTGCTGAGCTGTTGCCAATGCAACAATTTAGCGTCATCAAAGTGGAAACGCAATTGTGTAATATGCCCTGCATGAGAGCTCAAAGAAATACTGTATAGCCAAAGCAACACTTTCTAAATGTAATACTTGTTCCCAATTAGTGATAGAGTCTTAGAGTGTGTACAGCATGGAAACAGGCACTTCAGTCCAACCTGTCCACGCCGATCAGATATCCCAAACCAATCTAGTCCCATCTGCCACCATTCGGCCCATATCGCTCCAAACCCTTCCTGTTCTTAAACCCATCCAAATGCCACTTCAATGTTGCAATTGTACCACATCCTCTGGCAGCTCATTCCATACACATACCACCCTCTGCGTGAAAAATTTTGAGCCTTAGGTCTCTTTTATCTCTTTGCCCTCTCCTCCTAAACCCATGCCCTCTGGGTCTGGCCTCTACGATCCCGGGAAAAGACTTTGTTTAATTACCCAATCCACACCCCTCATAATTTTTTGAACAACTGTAAGTTCACCCCTCAGCCTCCGACGCTCCAGGGAGAACAGCTCCAGTCTGTTCAGCCTCTCCCTGTAGCTCATCTCCTCCAACTCTGGCAACATCCTTGTAAATGTTTTCTGAACCCTTTCAAGTTTCACAACGTCTTTCCAATAGTAAGGAGACTAGAATTGCACGCAATATTCCAACAGTGGCCGAACCAATGTCCTGCACACGCGCAACATGTCCTCCCAACTCCTGCAAGAATGTGAGGACTGCAGATGCTAGAGTACCAGAGTTGAAAAATGTGGTGCTGGGAAAACACAGCAGGCCAGGCAGCATCTGAGGAGCAGGAAAATGGACGTTTCAGGCATAAGCCCTGAAGATTTTTCAAGTCACAACTACTGTGCTCAATACTCTGACTGACAAAATAAAGCATATCAAACACCTTCTTCACTATCCTATCTACCTGCGACTCCACTTTCAAGGAGTTATGAATCAGCTGTCCAAGGTTTCTTGGTTCAGCAACAGTCCCTCGGTCATTACCATTACGTGTATAAGTCCTGCAAAGATTTTCTTTCCCAAAATGCAGCAGCAATTAATACTGAGACTGAGACTCGACCTATGTGACACTTGAAGGGGGGAAAAAGCATTTTCCATTTAACTTGGAGATGACGACTTCTTCCTCTCCCGGAAGGTTATGAATGTTTGAAACACATTTGCTAGAGAACGGTGAAAACAACACTGAATATTCCTGAGGCCGAGGCTTTCACTCGGGTCAATTGTAATCGCTGTGGGGGTGGAGAAATATGGAACTGACACGACAAAAATTTCCTCCGTTCACTTCTTGAATATTGGAGCAAGGTCAAGGACCAGAATAAAACCTACTCATGGACATTATTCGCGTATTCGTATATTTGCCACACGCAAACAGTTCTCTTGTTTCTGCTGATGGCCTGGGTAAGACCCACTCAAAACATTTCAAGAATGCCCAGACCCTAATTTTGTGAATTGTTCTAAGCGGGTGTGCAGTGCCTCTTCCTGGCATGATGTAGTTGGTCAAAGCACTTTGTGCAAAACAGAAAATGATTTATTTACAGCATGATGCAATGGAACACCAACAAAAGAGAGTCGAATATAAAATGACTGAAAATCTGAAAACTCAAAATTTTAACTCAGTTTAATGATGCCGTTCCAAGCAATTGCAATAATCCCCATAATCAACCCTTGGGGGAAAAAAAAAGAAAAAAAAAACAAACACAGGCTCTTACAGGAGAGATCTCAGAGAGAAATGGTCGGGATGGATTTGCTTCATTGAGACAAGCAGCATCAATACGGACTGACTTCCTTCAGTGAGCAGCCAGACTGCTAAACCCCACACTAAACCATGCCATAGAATCTGAGCTGAGAGACCTGTCAACTCACATTTCAGTATACAAGTGTATTCGTTTTTTGTTCGAAAAAAGACAACCTGAATGTTCGATGCCTGATGAAGTATCTTTTAGTTATACTCACATTGACCCTAAAACACTCCCAAACAGACAGCTTGGCAAAGCTGCGTTCATGACTTCTCTGGAAAAAAGAATAACCTTGTTGAAGGAGCATCATCACACGTTGTAAGATAACATTGTGACCTGACTGACCTGTTCTTGCGCTGGGGTCACATTTGCAAGGATGAATGATCTCTACGTTTCCTTATGAATTCAGTTAAAATCGTTGAAGTATGCACTTCCGCTGATTTCAACCAAGTTTGAGAAAATAAATAGTCTCCTGCTGCTCCTGTGTAATGGAATTGAGTGGAAGCAAGACCTCCAGCTTTTCTCAGTCTTTAATCTCCCCAGGGCATAATGCTTGTTCCTGGTTTCAGAGAACATTTTCAAGCGTCTGAATGACATCCTTGCTTTTTTGTTATGATTCAACCAATACGTTGATGAATCCCTAATATCTCCATGTGTCGTATTTTGCAATTGAATTCACTCTTGCAGTCCTTTCAGTCCAGGCCTGTGGTACTAATAACTTGCTGTCATGTTATATACAAGGCTCGAGAGGCTGAATGACCTCCTCTTGTTCCTGAAGTATACCCGAGGGTTTGAATGGCCGGATTTTGAGCCGTTATAACAGACTATAGAAGCCGAATAGCCTCATTCTCTACCTATGTTAATAGCTTGAGAGGCTGAACAGCTTCTTCCTGTACATGCACAACAGGATCGTGACGTTGAATTTCCTCCTGCTATGTATTTGTAAATGACTTTCTCCAGGTCCTGTATAAAAGACGGAAGTGTCGTACCGGCCACCGACTGCTGCTTGTAATAGAACCAAAGCGTTAATGGGCTCCTCCTCTTCCTTTGTAACTGGCATGAGATCCTGATGTTCTCTACCTGTTCCTGTCTGACCCAGTCGAAAGGCCAATGGCTGAGTGATTTTCGTCTGTACCACACACGAGAGGTTGAATGCCTCTTCACTTTCCTGTTTAACGCACTTGAGAGGCTGAAGGTTCTCATTTTGCTCGACTGCAAAATACTCAATTGGCCGAATGGCACCCCACTGCTCCTGGGTAATAGACTCACGAGGCTGAATGCCCTCTTCTTCTTCATTTTTAACAGCCTGGAGTCAACGAATGCACTCCTGATACCGTGCAAATTTATTTAGAGGCTGAATGGCCTCCTCCTGATTCGTTATCACAGAGTCAAGAGGCTCCACAGCGTCTTTCTGTTACATTTTAGCAGGATTGAGAAGTTGAATGAACAAACGAGATTGTTGTTAAGTCTTTCATCAGTCAGAATGCCGGTTTTGATTTTTTAACATGTAAACTCCAGAATTTCTTTCAACCAGGAACACTAAAATCAACTTTCAGCCTACGATGAAAGAATATACTCGTGTAGTCAAAAGAATGATCAAGATTGTTGATGTAGTCGTCCTGAGTACACGACACACTTTTTTGCCCCATACGTCTCACTTCGGCAACTTCGACTGACTTCTAAAGATGCGCAAATCCCAAACACCGAGATTTCCCATCGTATCATTTAATAGCATTCTTTTTTGAGAACGTCTCCGACTATGTCGAGCCCATCTTGAAACCGACGGTACAGGGGGGCGCCAGCTTCTTTTGCAACACGACAGATTTGCTATAGTAACTTCACACCCACAGACTACACAAACGAAGAACATTCCTCGTCATAATTTATGTTTTGGCCATCTGCACCAGCTTCCTCCTTGACAACGATATCGCTGAAATAGACTCAGTACTCAAAACCAACAAGTACTAATCTCCCAGTGAAATCCTACAACCAATTCGCTTCACCTTCGAACAGAGCATCTAAACCTTCTACAGCCAATTCTTCATCCAGACACATAGAGCGGCATGGGACCACGTTTACAGTCCAAAATGCCAAATGGTCATGCACAATGTCGAAAAAGACGTAATGCTGCACAGGGCCTCCCATCAACGAGACACACCAGATACATAGACGACACTTTATCCATCTGAACACATGGTGAGGAGTGCCTGAATCAACTACATTGCGGGAAAACAAGTTCCATCCCACCACACATTTAACACGTCCTACTGTTTAGAATCAATATCATTCTTCGACGCAAGCATCTTTAGCAAGGACGAACAACTCAGTACCTCACTCTACAGCAGGCCTATGGATAACCTCAAGATGTCGTACCTCTGTAGCTACCATTTTAAACATAAATTTAAAAAGGCATGCCCCACGGGCAAGTCGTATGCACACTCAGAACTGTACAGGTGAGGAGGAAAGTGGCGAACAACTGAAGGTGCTGAAGGAAGCCGACATAAGAGCTGGATGTGATACTGATCACAGGTTCTGGTATTCCGCAATGGAAAACTGTGATGGTCCCTTCAAAAACAGATACAGGATATGACTGATAGTGTCCACTTTGTCATCCAGTTCTTCCCGGGAGTGGAGGGACCATGCCATGTACTTTGCAGTCTGCAATATATTGTCGATGACAATGAGCATCTCGACAAGATCTTCCCTGTATCTCCACTTCTTGCCTTCAATTAATTGCAAAACCTTTAAAAGATCATTGTTCAAGCAAACTGTCCAGCCATCAGGCAACGGTACACGTCAATACCACACACTGTGCCACGGAAAACCTTGCTAGACAAGACTGATTAACGCTCTTTCCTCAAGAATTCCCTTTGTTACTTCACCAAAAAAAAACTCGATCATGTTAATGAGACATGATTTCCCACGCACAAATCCATTTCGACTATCCCGAATCAGTCCTTTCATTTGCAAAAACATGTACATCTCTTCCCAAGTTGGAATGTGAAGAGTTCTTTCTCCAGGTGTCGGGTGCTCAAATTTTGGCGGTGGAGGAGGCCAAGGAACTGCATATCCTTGATAGTGTGGGGCAGTTTAACTTTGAATTCCTACAGTGTGGAAACAGGTCGTCGGCCCAACAAGTCCACACCATCACTCCGAACCGGACCCCATGGAAACCCATTCCTGTAAGCTATATTTAGAACTGACTACTGCAGCATGCCTGCACATCCCTGAAAACTCCGGGCAAATTAACACGGCCAATTAACCGAACCTGCACATCTTCGGGTTGTGGGAGAAAACCAGAACACCTGGAGGAAACCCGCATTCAGGCAGTCACTGAAAGCTGGAATTGAACCATGGTCCCTGGCACCGTGAGGCAGCAATGATAACCACTGAGCCACCATGCCAACCGAGGGAGATTTGTAGTTTAAAGCCATTGGGCGGTGGGGTTAGTTGATCCTTTTGTCCCAGAGATATTATCTGAAACGGTCCATAAGTTGGCATCCTGTCTCCCAAATGTCGAGGAGTCCACATCGGGATCGACGGGCACAAATGTGTGGAGCTGCAAGTAAATTTATACCAGATGTGAAATTATCCTTTAGGACCTTGGGCAGAGGTGCGGGGGAAATATGGCTATCGGTTTTGCACTTCCTGTGGTGGCATTTGATGGTGCCAGGAGTGGTGGGTAGGCTGGTGAGGGAGTGGGGGTGGGGAGCGGAGGGACCTGACAAGGGAGCAGCAGAGGAAATGGTCTCTCCGGAAACCTGATTGTTATGGGCAGGGAAATATATCCTTGATGGTGGTGTCCGACTGTAGGTGGAAGAAACGGCGCAGGATGATGCGTGTTGTCTGCTGTTTGTTGCGGAAGATGGCACTCTGACATTGTTTTGGAGGGAGAGGGAGTTTGGGTTTTCAAGAGTGGAGAGTTATAGAGGCGATGCGCTGGAAGGCATTATCCACCTTTTTCGAGAGGAAAATTTGATCTTTGAAGAAGGAGGCCGTCTGGGAATTTCTTGTTGGAATCGGTCATCCTGGGAGCAGACGCTACGGAAGTGAAGGAATTCAGAATAACAGATGGCATTTTACAGGAGGCAGGGTGGGTGCGTGTATATTCCAGGGAGCTGTGGGTTTTAGTGAGCTACAAGATGCAAAGTTGAGTCTGTGACCATTGATGGATTTGGAGAGGTCCAGGAAGGGAGTGGGGAAAGGTGTCTGGTGCAAGTGAATTTGTGGTCGGTGTGCAATATGATGGTGAAGTTTATGAACTGTGTGGCGCCGATAAAGTCATCAAGATAGCGGAGGGAAAGGTTGGTTATTGTGCTGCTATACCTTCAGAAGATTTCCTGGAACATTATGTACCGGACATTGTATAACTGACATTACCCAGAACATTCTGTTCTCAACATTGTACAAAGGAATTATCCCAGAAAAGTCTGTGAAGAACGTTGTACAACTGCCATTGCCAGGAATATCCTGCTCCCGATATTCTATCACTGAAATTCCCCGGAACATTCTCGACCCAACATTGCATAACTGACATTCGCTGGAATATTTTGTAACCAACATTCTACAACTGTCATTTCCCGGAACATTCTGTACTAAACATTCGAAAACTGACATTCCCCGTCATATTCTAAACCCGTCATTGTGTAGCTGACGTTCCCTGGAACATTTTGTCCCTGACATTACTTGTGAACGGCCGGACTTCAGTGAATTGAGCAAACGATAAGATCTCGAGGGAAGAGATCCCGTTCCAGGGAGAAGGAGATAATGTTCCGAAGTACCCTCAGGCAGTTAAAGTGTTTAATACTCTTACCTACAATTTAGCTGAAAAGACAGAATTTTCGGAACTCCATTTGTCTTCAAGGAGCTTCGAGAGAGCATGCAGAACAGAAACGTTTTCACTCACCATATTCGGAACTGGAAGGAAATGACTTGTGTCTGCTTTCGAGTGATTGATTGTGTAGGAATATTCCAGAAAACGCCTGTTGTTATGGATATGTCTCTGTGTGTTTGGGGAGGGAGGGTATTTTGTGTTTTACGATGTATTTTTGCCAGCAATTCAGACTTTCCGTATTGTTCTTCGACCTCAAATTATTTTCATAAATCTCTAAATGCGGTGACACATTTGGAAATTTCACTGGGCCCTCTGTCAAACTGGTCACTTTGTCTCCAGACTAATGTATAATGTGTTTGTTTTTCTTCCTCACAGTTAATGTAGTGACCATCTACGTTCTGCTTTATAAAGATTGTGAATTGTCTCCATGTGTCAGACGATACCTAGGGGCCATGGCAGTGGCGGATCTACTGGTCATTATCCTCGACCTTATAATGAGACACATTCCCATTGTTTATACAGAAAATTTTTATTTCCTGGAGTCCATCCCCGTGTGTAATATCCACGCCGTCCTGCTTTATGCAGCAACTGACTGTTCTGTCTGGTTCACCGTCACTTTCACTTTTGGTCGATTTGTGGCCATTTGTTGCCAGAATGTGAAAAATAAATATTGCAGTGAGAACACTGCGGCTGTGGTTCTGGGAACAGTGACTGTACTGAGTTGTTTAAAGAATATTTTCTGGTATTTTATGCTCTCAACTCGGTATCAGCTGGGGCACACACCCTGGTTTTGTGTGGCAGCAATCGGTGTTTATGACTCCCTTGTCTGGATCACAACTGAGTTCGTCCATAATATTCTCACCCCGACTCTGCCATTTTTCCTGATTCTATTGCTCAATGTTTTCACCGTCAGATACATTGCAGTGACCAGCAAAGCCCGCAGAAGACTCCAGGCTCACACAAATGTGGACCATCGTTCTGACACAGAAATGAGAAATCGAAAGAAATCCATGATTTTCCTGTTTGTTATCTCAGTCAATTTCATTCTGTTATGGTCAATGTTAATGGTGTATTTTGTATGGTACCGAATATGGTATATTGTAGATATCCCTGTAAACCCACAAAACTTTGTGCGTGAATTGGGCTTCATGCTGCAGCTCCTCAGTTGCTGCACAAACACCGCGATTTATGCCTTGACACAGTCTAAGTTCAGAAAGCATTTGAAGAACGTGCTGAAGTACCCCCTTACCCAAATTTGTCAATCGATCAAATTCACGCATTAATCAACCCATCCTGGATTTTCGAATTTCAGTTCAACATTTCAGTGATGAATTGGTACGTTGCTATCGTAACAGCCTGGTTTGTCCAACCTTATCGCACAGCAGGGTTACTGGGACACACTTCAATATCTCTCTCTGCCCAGGGGCCAGTTAGGAAAGGAACCATCCCACTTACTGTATCGATCACATGAATTTGTAAACAATAAAAGCCTTCATAACGAAGCGCCGAGCAGCAGAGTGAACAATATTGTTGCTTGACTTTGTGTTGACTAAACTGAACTGATCTTCAGGGAAGAAGAGGGGATTGGGCCTGATCTCAGGAGTTGAGTTTAAATCACCAAGTCCTTGCTATCACCACTGGCTACCCCCACCATTACATGGACTTCGACACAGATCATCTATCGACCCCGTTATCCTATCTCTACTCAACAAAGTCCGCCTATCTCTCTCTCTCTCTGTCGAACCCTGTCTCTCTCTCGCTCGATCACTCGTTCTCTCCCTTCCCCGTTTCTTACACCTTATTTCTCCCTCTCTCTGCACAATGTCTCTTTCTCTTCCTCTCTCCCTTTCACTTGCCGTCTTCAAATCTGTCTCTTTTCTGTAGTACATGCCAGTTTCTCCACCGGAATGCACTCTTCTCTGTCTGTGAGAGGGACGGAAGGTGAGAGAGCGAGAGAGAGCGAGGGACAGGATAAGAGAGAGATGGGAGAGAGTTGGGGTTGGGAGAGTGGCGGTTGGAAGAGTGTGAGGTTGGTAGAGCATTGGAGAGAAAATATGGGTGGAGGGAGGGATCGATTTGTGGAGAGTGGAGACAGGCACGGAAACAGTGTGAGAGAGAAGGGAAAAGAGGGAAATGCTGAGGGGTGAGACGTTGGATTGGGGAGAGAAAGTGGGAGGACGTAGAGAGAGGGGAGAGAGAAGGCGGCGGGAAGAGGAAGGCTTGGGAGAGATGGACAGGGAGGGAGAAAGGGAGGGAAATGGAAGAGAGTGATAAATTAGAGGGAGAGAGGGAGGGAAGGGAGAGAGAGATGAAGGGGCAGAAGAGGGATAATGTGAGAGGGAGTAGGGAGAGTGAGGGATTGGGGCGTGGTAAAGAGTGTGAGAGGAGAGCGCGAAAGGGGAGAGAGAGGGAGGAGAAGGAAGAGGGAGAGAAATTTGTGGTGAAGAGTAAGGGGAGGTAGAGTGTGCGGGAGTGACCGTGAACGAGAAGACAGAGATTGAAGAGGACAGGAGTCCGCGAGCGGCGGGGTGGGTTTGAGAGAGATAGCGACAGGAGAGAGAGAGAGTGAGGAAGAACAGAGACGTACAGAAGTGGAGAGAGAGAGTGGGAAGGGAGGCGGAGAATGATTGTGGGACGGAAAAGGGGAGAGAGTGGAAGAGAAGAAGCAAGAGAGAGAGGGAGAGAGGAAGGTGGAGGGGGAAGGAATTGAGAAATGAGAGGAGAAGAGGGAGAGGTAGGGGCCAGAGTGGGATAGAGATGGAAGAGAGAGGGGAAGAAATAAAGTGAAAGGGACGCTCCAGGATGAAGTGAGGAGGAGAGAAAGTGGGTAAGGGGCTGAGGGGGAGAGAGAGGGAGGTGAGAGACAGGAATAGAGGTAGCAGAGAGGATGTGGTGTGGAGAGAGGGAGGCGGGAAGAGAGAACGGGGAGTGAAAAGACAGAGGTGGGTAGAACGACAGCGGTAGGAAGAGGTTGAGGGAAGAGAGTGTCATGCAGTTAGATAGAGGGAGGCAGGTGAAAGGGAGACTGAGGTGAAAGTGAGAGAGTCAGACATACAGACAGACAGAGGGGCGAGATAAAGAGAGGTGTGGAGAGAGAGGGTGGAGAGAGAGACAGTTTGAAAGAGAGGAGCGTAAGTGCAAGAGTGAGGGAATGAGAGGGAGAGAGATACGATGTAGAGTGTGGGAGGCGGGAAAGGTAAAGAATGTGGAGGGTGTGTATTCTAGGGAGACATGGGGAGAGAGACAGTGTGATGGGGAATGAGCGAGAGAAAGAGAGCGAGAGGGAGGGATGTAGCACAAGAAAAATGCAGATGAGAAGAGAGACAGGTGGTGGAATGAGAGGGAGAGACAGACAGAGAAGGGAGAGTGATGGCGGCGGTTAGGGAGTGGGAACTGAGATGGAAAGGAAGAGACAGACGGGTTGAGGGAGAGATGGAGAGGGAGAGGAGCAGACCGAGCGAGATAGAGAGAAAGAAGAGAGAGCCCGGTGAGGAGAGATTGGGAAGAGAAAGAGGGAGGGGAGAGAGAGATTCAGGGTGGAGGAGAAGAGGAATGGGAGGAATGGGAGACGAGACGGATGGGGGAAGGGACAGAGCGAGAGAGTGGGGAGAGAGTGGGAAGAGAGTGAGGAAAGGCAGAGATTGAGAGGCGGAGCAGGAGATTGAGAGCGCGAGGGACGGTAAGAGAGATAAGGATGTTGGGAGACCGATTGAATGAGGAAGAGATATAATGAGGAAGGAGGAATAGAGAGGGGGATTTGTGAGAGACAGAACGAGAGAGACTGGTGTAATAGAAAGGTGTCGAAGGATAACGAGAGAAATAAGAACTGTGAGAGAGTTAGAGCTAGACAGAGGTACAGGGGAGAATTAGTAAAGGGAAGAGAGAGAAATGGAAGACCTGAGAGAAAGGGTGGCAGCATGGGAGAGAGGGGTATAAGAAAGATAGAGAGGAGGGAACTGAAAGCAAGAGACAGAGGAGGAGGGCGAAAGAGAAGGAGGAGAGAAAGAGCAATGAAGAGGGAAAGAGAGTTTGGTGGGAGAGACAGTGAGAGGGCGGAGTGAGAGATTGACAGGAACGACGAAACAGAGGCATGGTGTGAGACAAAGAGTGAGAGATCTGTACATAGTGACAGAGAGGCGGGGGAGAGAGAGGTAAAATAGTTGAGAGAGAGGGCGGGAGGATGGGAGAGAGAGGTATAAGCACATAAAGAAAGAGAAGAGGTATGAGAGCCCGAGAGAGAGAGGGGTGGAGAGAAAGGCCGACAGAGAATGTGTTGAGAGAGAGCGCAGGAGGGATGAAGGCAAAAGGTGAGGAGGAGCAAGGCGGTGGTTGCAAAAATGGAAGGGGAGAGATGGGGGAAAGCGATATGTGAGGGAGAGAGGGACGAGGATAGATAGAGGGAGGGGAGACAGGGAGGGCGAGGGAGGCAGGAGAGAGAATTTGGGGAGAGACAGAGTGCGGGGAAAGTGGAGATCAAGCGAGAGAGCGCGGGGAGAGAGAGTGAAGAGGCGAGAGAAAGAGAGTAAGGGTGAGGCAGAGAGGGATATGTTTTAGTTAGGGAGAGAGGGATTTGAAAACAGAAAGGGGGAATGGGAAAGGAATGTGAGGAGTGAAAGAGATGGGTGGGTAAATCGGTTTGAGTTCTAGGGAGAGACAGAGAGGAGTGGGAGGCAGAGATGGAGAGGAAACAGCGATCCAGAGAGCAGCAGAGATAGAGAGCGAGCTGGGTCAGAGTGAAGAGAGGGAGTGGGAGACAAAGATACTGGGAGTGGGGAGAGACGGAGCGAAAGAGTTTGAGTGTGTTGAGAGAGTGATGTGAGGAGGGAGAGAAAGAGGGAGAGGAAAGCTGAGGGAAGAGAGAGAGAAGTGGAGAGTCAGAGAGAGGGGTGATGGGGCAGAATGAGACAGGGAAGGATGAGGGAGAAAGCGGCAGACAGGACAGAGTAGAAGAGAGAGAGGGAGGAGTAGAAATGGAGACAGAGAGGAGCGAATGGAAAGGGTGAGAGGGGAAGAGACAGAGGAGCAAGAGAGGCATTGAGAGAGGGGGAGGAAGAAAGAGAAAGGGAGGGCAAAGTGAGATTGGGCGGTGGCAGAGAGAGTGAAGAGGAGAGAGCGAGGAAGGGGACAGAGAGGGAGCGGTACAGCGTGAGATAGGGAGGGACGAGGGAGACAGGGTGGAGAGAAAGACAACAAGAGAGACAGAGCAGTTTGGAGACAGAGAGGGCCACAGAGATTGTTGAGAGAGACAGCAGTGGGATTGAGAAAGGGGGAGACTGAGGGAGAGAAGAGACAGAGCGAGGGTGGAGAGACAAGTAGAGGACGAGTGAGGGGGAGGGGAAAGAAAAGGAAGGTGATGGAGAGAAGTAGGCCTGGGATGAAGAGAGGGAGGATGCTGAGGAGAGAAGAAGGGGATGGCAGAGAGAGATGGAAGCTCGAGACAGAGATATGGGAAGAGAGAGAAAGAGTGAGGAAGATAAGGGAGGATTCGGGCTACAGAAAGCGGGGTAGAGAGAGTGAAGAGGGAGCGAGAAAGAGATGGAGAGAAGAATGAGAGAGACGGAAGAACAAGGAGGGTGGGGGAGAGAGAGAAGGGGACACAGGTAGGGAGAACGAAAGAGCAAGTGAGTAAGAGAGTGAGAGTGGTGGGTATAGCGACAGTATGGCTGCCACGAGAGAGATCGAGGGTGGATGGAGTTGAATAAAGGGAGAGTTAGGATTGAGGGAGGAGAGATGAAAGGGTGTTGAGGTAGGGAGGTGGGAATATAAGGGAACGGTTAGACAGAGGGAGGGATGGAAAGAGCGAGACAGAGTTTGATGTGATGAGCGAGAAAGAGGTGTGGAAATCAAAGGGCGAGAAAGAGCGGGAGTGGAGCAGAGAGAGAGAGGACGGTTAGAGAGATTAATGTAGTAGAGAGAGGAAAAGAGGGAGAGACAAAGACAGAGGTTGAGAAGCTCGGCCGAGATAAAGAGAGAGGCAGGAGGCAGAGTGATAGAGAATGAGGGTTACGGAGAGAGGGGGAAAGGGGAGGAAGTCACAACGATAGAGGGACGTGGGTAGGAGAGAGCGAGACAGAGAGGATGAAGGAGATATCGGCGGGGAGAAATAGATGTAGTGGGCAGTGTTTGAGAGATGGGGAGGGAGATATAGGATTACATGACAGCCGCCATAGGGGGAAGAGAGACGGAGGAGGAGGAAGGGAGAGGGGGATGGAGAATTGAGAAAGCCAGAGAGGTGGAAGAGACAGAGGGGGAGAGACACAGCAATGGAGGATGGAGAGATAAAGAAAGGAACAGGAGAGAGAGCAGGAGAGGTAGACAGATGATTGGAAGGAAGGGGAGAGCGCTGGAGGTATGAGAGAGAGAGAAAAGGGAGAGCGAGGAGGAGAGAGAGGGGAGAAGGAGAGAAATTGGATGTGGGAGAGAGTGTGGATGGAGAGGTAAAGCGGATGAAGGAGGGGAGAGTGAGACAAGTGGAGGGGTAGAGAGTAGTGTTTGACAGAGAATGGCGAGAGAGAGGCTGAGCTGGAGTGTGGTGGAGGGATCAGGAGAGGGAGAGAGTGAGAGAGGGAGGGAGAGAGAGAAGCATTGGGAGAATAAGAGAGACAGAGAGGGAGGGAAGAGAGTGGGAGAGAGAGGTACTGGGTTATAGAGAGAGAGAAGCAAGAGAGAGGGAGAAATAGTGAAAAAGAGAAGGAGGGGTGATGACACATGAGTGAACAAGAGTGAGGGAGAGAGAAAAGGAGCGAAGGGAGAGTGAGAGATGGGGGCATGGCTAGGTAAGTTTTGTATTGTGAGAGTGACTTGGAGGGGTTAGAGTGAGAGATGGAGGGCGTATGGGAGCAGCAAAGATATATAATCAGCTCAGTGTGGTTTCTGGTTAGTACCCATTTGTAAATGGTACTGTTGTGGAAATGCTATTCGAATGATAATACGGACCAGGCTGACGGTCTGGCAGCTGTTGGGTGTTAAAATCAAGTAACAAAAGTTCGAGATTTAAAATCTCCTGGCAGTTATTGTGCACGTGAAGCCAATATCCTTTGCAAATATCAATTTACTATACCAATGTAGTTGCAGGAAACAAGTGTTCCCTGCTTTTCCGTCTGGCCTGAAAGTGACTCCCGACACACAGGTATGTGACAAACTCTTCAATGGTGTCAGAAATGGCCAATCAAGACACCGAAACTGGTGCAATGTATGAAAAGATCAAACCAGGCAGAACACACGGCAACAGCCTCGGTATCGGAAAAGGGGATGGGAGACACAGTTCTGGCGACACTGCAGAGACGTCTTCGTCACATCTGAGAACTTGCGACAAAATTTACAGACTGCACGGTAAAAGGAGAAGGATCAGGTCATCCAACCCATTGTTTTTTCGCCCATTCAATTCCAAGACCGAATTTCGCTTCAGTGTACTTATCCCACAACATGCTCATATCCCTTGAGATTAGCTATCGGAAAAAAAAATTAAAATAGGTTCTTTAATTATCACTTCGGTCCATCGATTTTGCTTCCCTTGGAAATAAATTGATGGATACGCCTCTATCCCAAAACCAGATATGTCCTCCCC
Source organism: Chiloscyllium punctatum (assembly GCF_047496795.1). NCBI lineage: Eukaryota > Metazoa > Chordata > Chondrichthyes > Orectolobiformes > Hemiscylliidae > Chiloscyllium > Chiloscyllium punctatum. Next base: position 46,167,307 of record NC_092773.1, on the reverse strand, counting down.
TCATTATTTGAGAGTTGAGTTCTCCTCATTTATATTCAATATCTTGGTTTCCACAGCATTATGTGGGGGAGAATTCTCAAGGTTCACCAGTCTCTGAGTGCAAACCTTTATCCTCATTTCAAAGCTGAGTGTCCTGCTTATACGTAAGAATGTGGCCCCTTGTTTGAGACGTCCCAGGCAGGGGAAGTATCAGCTCTGTTTCCAATCTGTCTCACCTCGTCAGATATTTATATATTTTCGTGAGATCTCCACTCATTTTCCGAAATCTCATATAAGACAGACCCAGTCGGCCCAAACCGTGCTCACACAATGAGCTTCTCATCATAGTGATCAGATGGTCCGCCTTCAGTGCACTTGTGCAATGCCCGGTTTGTCCGTTATTCGGTAAGGCAACCAGAATTGCACGGAAACTGGACAATCTTCGCGATGCATTTCACCAAGACCGTGTACAGTTACTCCTGAACTTAAATCCCCAAAATCGAAGTCAAAACAGCATTTATCTTCCTTACTACGTTCTATACTGTAATGATGCCAACAGTGACTGCTGTACAAGGAGATTCAAGACCTTTTCAATGTTACAGCTAGCCTCATCTTGGTCTATGTACAGTGAGCAGCCTGAAATTGCCATTCCCAGTATTGACGTTTATTGTCAGAACTCACTCCACTGGAATTCAGAGGTCTGTGCAGAAATAAATAATACAAGGAACATAAGTCCCTTTTTTGAGCAATATGTTTCAAACAGCTCCAGCCTTTGTAGCCTCTCCCTGTCAATCTAATCTTCCAACCCTCGCAACAACTTTGCATTTCTTTTTTAAACCATTTCAAGTTCCACGAAATCTTTCCAAAAGAAAAAATCAGAATTGCACAAAATATTCCAAAAGTGCCCAAAACATGACCTCCCAATTCCTTTACGCAATACTCTGACCGATAAAGGAAAGCATAGCAAACTCCTTCTTCACGATGTTACCCACCTGCGTCTCTAATTTCAACGAGTGTGAACCAGCCCTCCAAGACATAAAAGATAATCAGAGGATAAGATAGCGGAGACAGTGAAACGCGTTTTCCTAGGATGATGATGTCAACTTGTACGAGAGGGCCCAACTACAAATTGAGCGGTGATAGATTTCAGAAATATGTCAGAGGCAAGTTCTTTACTCAGAGTCTAAGGGCGTGAAATGCCCTACCTGCTAAGGTAGTCAACCCAGTCACATTAGGGAGATAAGTACACGGCTGATTTTGGGACACTGTAGTGGGACGAGTTGTGAATAGTTCACAGGTCGCCGGAACATTAAGGGCCGAAGGGTCTATTCTGTGCTGTATTGTGTTTTATTCCATGTTCTATGCCCCACTGTTCAGCAATACATCCTCTCTGCAGACTTGGAAATAATGCATTTGATTCTCTCAAAAGAATGTTGATATGTATTACAAATAGCTAGCGCCCAAGCACAAAAAAGCATGACATCTCATGAGCCTTTCACTCCAAAGTGAACATTCCTTTATTCCAGTGTTTCCAATGTAAGATAATGGCCGTGCTGGAGTTCTGTGCTGCAGATTGGCCGCTCTGACTGCTTTGCATTTTTTCCTCCCGTTTCTTGATTTTTGTCGTTTGCCTCATTAAATCTCAGCTCTGCCATCGCTTGGATGGTGGCGATCGACCAAAACTGTCTGCGTGCAGTTTGCACATTCTCCACGTGCCTGCGTGGGTTTCCTCTGGGTGTTCCAGTTTCCTTCCAAAATCCAAAATCAGGTGAATTGTTCATGGTTACTTGCCTGTTTTTTGTGCATTAATCAGAGGTAAATAAGTCTGGTTGTGTGACTCTTCGGAGGGTCAGTGTGTACTTGTAGGGTTGAAGAGGCTGTTTCCACACTATTGGAAATCTAATCAGAAAAAGTGCACATCATGTTGTTTTGAGCTGGGGCCAAGGAGTAGGCCTAGAGCAGGGCCTGGAGTTTGCACATAAAGATAGATCCAGATTGAGGACATCGAGATTGGTCCAGCTTGTAAACTTCGAGATGTGTCCAGAATGTGGAAATTGAAATGGGCACAGGTGTGGACTTCGAGATGGCCAAATGGGCGGTTCTTCAAGAGGGCGCAGAGCGCGAACCTTGACTGGACCCAGTGCACAGGAGAGTGAGTCATTACTGACTTTTGTGAAACAGACAGCAGACGTGCAATCAGTGGCTGCTGCCGAGTTTTCATAAGATTTGGACATCAGGTTGAGTTTCTGCGTGTAGGTTTGCTAGCTGAGTTGGAAACTCAGCCAACAAACGTTCATCTCGTGGCTGCTGCATGGTCGGAGAGACCAGATCGGTGGCACAAGAAGGCCCACGTGGATTAACAAAATTGACAGCAATGGTCTCCAACGGAGATGGAAGCGAGGCGTTGCTGGAAGGATGGCGGTGCAGGCATCATCAATGTTCATGACTTGTCGAAGGATTGATGGACTCCCGCCAGTCTAAACTCTCCTTATTCCATTGTTCTTATACTGTTCAAAATGGCACATTTCCTGTTAACAAATGAAAACATTCGCCATTTTTATTGTATCTTTACTGCAAAATACATGTGTCAAGAAAATGAAAATCCAAATCCAAAATTCTACTCAGAGTTCCATGCCAACTCAACTGTTCTACAACCATGTCTTTATATTAGCCCCAAACCAATAGGATTTGATCTTTAGCACTAAGATTAAGACATTAACAATGATCCTTTTTAAAATCCAAACATATTGCAAACTGGTTTTCTGTAATTTATCGGTTAGTCGGTTTTTCAAATGGAATTTCCACCTCATCAATCTATCTTGACTTTGTCTCTGCTGATTACTTTCAGTTCCTAATAATTTCTCCAAAACTGTTTATTCAATAAATTTATTTTATTTTTGCACACCAGACGTAGATTTCCCAGTATTGCTGGGAACACTTTTGTTTTGATTTTTCTTTCTTCGAAGACAGAACGGAAGTGGCTGTTTCATTGTTCAACCAATTCCCTACTCTCCAATCGCAATTCATTGGTTTCAGACTGTAACAAGGGTGCAGTTGCTTTCTCCAGCCTTTGCCATTGGAACACTTTTAGAAGCTGTTGGAGTCCACGCTTTTGCACAATGCTCAAATACACTTCTGAAATCCATCAATTCCAGACTCAACCTACACAATGATTGACATTCCACAATCACAGATACCAGACGGAAATACAAAACGATCTCCATTAGACCGTCATTCAAATACGAGGACCGTATGTTATCACACTTCAAGTGCTCGTGCAAGTACTTTTTGACAGTTGTGAGGTTACATGTGACAACTCCCCTCTCAGGAAGTACATTCAAGACACCAATAGACTATGAAAGAAAATCGATCTTTCAGTCCTCTTTTAACATCAAACACTTCACTTCAAAACTGTTCTCCTTTGCTCCTCACCCTTTGACTTGAGCCATCAACTGCTGTCTATCCATTATGTCCATTTCACTCATAAACCTGTAACTCTGAATCACGTCCCCCTTAGCCTTCTCTGCCCCAAAGGAAACAACAAGATCTTATTCAGCCAATCTTCATAGCTGATATTCTCCAATTCAGGGAACATCCTGTTTAATCACCTCTCCAACACAATCACATCCTTCCTGTGATGCCAGATGAAGAACTAGACCCAGTATGCCATCTTGGCATAAACAATGTCCTGTATAGGCTTTTAATCTATGGCTCCATAAATAAACACGATGCCTACGGTAACCTACACCTTCTTTAACTTGTCCATTAGCCTGTCCGTTCACTTCAGGAATCCGTGGAGAATCGCCTTCTCAGCTGGTTAATGTGTTGCCATTCTTTGAGTACTCGCCGCCTCGTTCCTTCTTCCTCGGTGAATGACTTCATATTTAATGGTGTTACATTTCATCCCCCATTGAACTGTCAGTCTGACCATTGTATCCATATATTCCTGTATCATAATGGCTGTGAGGATACCCGTGACAACTCCCTTTGCAGGGAATGCGTGAATGTACTTTTTACACTCCCCATTCACATTCCTCTCTACATCATTGAGAAATACCACAAATAATGAGTAACACAGCGCTGACCCCTGTAGCAGACCAGGAGGCATTGTTCTCCTGCTCAAAAATGGATTCAAATACGACCCACTGTCTCCTGCACGAAAATAGTTTCGAATGTAATGTGTTAAAATGGTCATATTATTATAATATTTAACTTTTTTTTTATCTGTTTCCTATTTGGGGTTTTTTCAAAGTACTTTTGAACGAATTAATTAAGCGAGTATCTCAAACAAATTTAATCAAATTTGCTGCACATAGCTACCTTCCGTTAACGTTATGATCAGTATTGCTGTTCAAAACTTGCCTCGAAATGGAAATCTTTTATCTCCTTTCCGGAGTTCCTCCAATACATTCCTGAGCAATGATTTGATGCTCACTTCTCTATGGGTATCTATTAAATCTCTGATATATTTCCCATTCAGTGGAACCACATTAATTAATGTTTGTTTCTCTGGCAGGTCCTGTGACTATTTTGTTACACTTGACATATGCTTAGAATATACTGGGATTCTCCCTAAGCTTGCCTGCCAACAGTTATCTGCGTCCTGTGATAGACAATCTCCTCCATGTGATTTTTCTAAGTTTCACTGCGATTACATCTCATTCCTTGAAACTGTTGACAACAGTCCGAGTTCACTCATCAGACAATCTTGGCATCGGAGGGATTAATCTGGAGAATTCCATAGAGGAAATGTAGTCAGTATATGATGGTTTGCATCACGACACCAAAACTCGACACACACACCAGATACAGTCTCATCAACACGGTGTAAGTGTTGCAACACAAAGTTTCTTTCGCATCATATGCTGATAACTGTCCTGCAAACAACAAATTGTCGGGTGTCACAGCCGGTCAGATAGTATACATTGAAAGAGAGAAAAATAACATTGCAATCGAGACGACGTTTCATCACCTGCACGCTGATTCCCTTGAAATGGATGCAGACATAATGTTAAACTTCCTATTTTCAGGTGCTGCTCCGAATGCCCTTACCTTCTGAGTATCAAATATCACATTCTTTATAATAAATTCCTTCCAGTTCATGAAAGGTTAAATAGTCTGTAGTTCGTCATTGTCCCCCTTCTTCCTTTTTTTGCATAAATGGAATGCATTTATAACCTTCGAAAGTGAATAGGGAAGAATAAATTGATTGGCATCACAATCGGTAGATCTATTGCTACTTCCTGCGAAATTCATCAATACCCAATCTTCCACATACTAACATGCCACTGAAATGCATGCTTTCCGGGTTTAGTTGCACATGTCCCATGATCCCGTGGTATTTCCGAGAGATTTTCTGTATCCTTCTCTGGGAGACGTGTTATAACTCGCGCAAACATTTTTTCATTATATTCAAAGCCTGGAAACTATTTTGCACGTTTGTATGAGTGTCTGTTTTATCAAGCTTATACTTTCCTAGGCTCAGTGAGATGGATACAACTTCAGCAGATGTCCTCGCACCTGATCGTGCATTCGTTCCACTATGGGAATTTTCTTCTCTTACGGGAATTTATTCACATACTAATACTTGTAATCGACTATTAACCAGCACTATCCAGACGATATGTGACTGGGGCTCGTGATTGGGCTGAGTGCCAACTTGCTCAATGTAGGGCAATGAACTTTAGCTAATTGTCAAATGATTGTAACCTACACAACCACTCAGCTCTCTCGATCTCGTCGGAGTGACTTTTGACCATAAGGTCGACTTGACTCTTCCCGTGAGCACACGAATAAACAGTCAATAACTCAAGATTTGTGTGGCACAGGTTCTTGTACCGTCAAATTGGACCACGACAAGTGAGTCATCCACAGCATAATATTATCCCAGTTCTCACAGTTGGAGACGTCTGCAGGACTTCTGGTCTACACGAGGTCTTTGGACGTGAAACTTTTATTTTTTTCTTTTTATTCGCAACCTCCCTGAGTTGGCGAATTTTTATTAACTTGAAAAGGGAGACGAGAATTCTTCCCTTAAACAATGGGGTTGAGTTTGGAGTTGAGAAGTGAGAGGCGGTTTCCTCCCTGAAGACACGTGGTTCTGTGTTTTCTTTACTATTCCGGGATTGTGTTTTGGTTGAAGAAGGTAAACGACGTTTTGTCCCTGAACCTACTATGTTCTGTGTTTTTATTTCACTAATAAGACGTTGTGTTTGAGTTTAGAAGACGTACGCGGTTCCTCATTGGATGTACAGGGTCCTGCGTTGTTTTAAATACTATTTTCTCGCCACAACACAGGAGAGTTTCATTCGCCGCTGGCGGCGTTTCCCTAAGTTGCCTGCCAGAGTGTTTCCCTTTTGGCTGTGGTTCCAGAGACTTTTTTTTCATTTTGTTTTGATCCCGCAGGATCGTTTTCTTTTTCCTCTTACATCATTGAGCTTCGGGCTACGGCCTGTGACAAGAGCGATTGCTTTTGGAGGGATTCATAAAACTCCCCCAGCATTTTGTCCTTTGAGCCGACTAGCATGAGTAGGGAGCTGGGTTCCTTATTAAGTACGGGTTGTTCTGAATCTCTAAAGCAATCTTGGGTTGACGGAGACACTGCCACACTTTGTGTTTAATTCGGCGGTGTTTGCCTTGTGTTGTTGGTAGGGATCCGGATAGTTGTTGTCTGAATCTGTTTCTCTGTTGTATCTGTTTTGGCTTGTCATGTTTTGCTGTTTTGTCTTGTTTCTGTGTTCGGCTTTGGCCTGTTTGTTTTGGTGTTTGTCCTTTGCTTCCTGTTGTTCTTTTCTTCCATTCCAGGATCATGGAATCGCTGAATTCTAAATGCAGGAGGACTCCTGCCGGCAGGGACAAATGAAACTAATCTCGCCGATCATAGTCTATTTGCGTCTCGAGGAAAACACAGAAGCGTCGTGGTATATCTGCTCCAATCAAGGCAAAAGATATCCTGGTCCTTCCAGGTCACCGGCCGATAATCTTTGAGAGATGAAGTATGGAGGGCGTTTGCTCTTTGTCCCGTTCAAAAATAAAAAGGAAAGCTCGCCAGGGACAAAATGCTCCGAGACAGGCTAATACAATTCTCCCTAATCGGCCACGAGATATTGGCGTGATTACTGAATGGGATCCTAATTTCCGGAACGAAAGTGATGCTGAGAGCATCTTAGGCTTTTCAAAAATAGTTTTTAAAGATTTGGTGGATCCAGGGTTATGAGAGGTGAAACCCCGTTTGATAAGCCCTGGACACAATCTAAGGTTCGCAGCATGTTCCTACATGCCCCGATCCGTGAGAGTGTCCAATCTGATTTTTAATTGGCTTAACAAATCTGCTGTAATTCCAGTTGCTTACTTCAGAATTTAATGAATTTGGGCAATTTTTGGGCAACATTGGGCAATTATTAAATGCTCAGTTGTATTTCCCCTGGGTCTTGGACACACGTAGATGCACGAACAACTTGCCATGCTCATTCTGTTAGAATTGCAAACGAAACTGCTGGGATGTTTTAGATTTTGGTTTAGCAGCCATGTCACAGCCATGATTTATGAGTCTTAGCACTCCAACTTGAATATTCTGGAATGCGACTGCCTCATTACCCTTATAAGCATCATTAGATTTAAAATAATAATGGAAAAGGATAGATCAGGTCGAAAAGTTGAAGTTCTAAATTGGAGAAAGGCAAATTTGGACTGCATTAGGCAAGAACTTTCGAAAGCTGATTGGGGGCAAACGTTCGCTGGTAAAGTGACGGCTGGAAAATGGGAAGCCTTCAGAATTAGAAATAACGGGAACCCAGAGAAAGTATATTCCTGTTGTGGTGAAAGGAATGGCTGGTATGGAAAGGGAATGCTGGTAGGTATAGGAAAACCTAAAGAAATTGATGTTTAGTTTAAGAAAAAGAAGAAAGCAAATGTAAATTATACACTGGAGAGATCGAGTGGTTCCTTAGAAGAGCATAAATAAAACAGGAGCCAACTTAAGAGGGAAATCAGGAGGGCAAAAGGGAGACATGAGATAGCTTTGGCAAATAGAATTAAGGAGAATCCAAAGAGAGTTTATAAATACATAAAGGACCAAAGGGTACCTGGGGAAAGAATAGCGCCCCCCAAAAATCAGCAATGCGGCCTTTGTGTCGGGCCGCAGAAAATACGGGAGATACTAAATGAGTATTTTGCATCAGTATTTACTGTAGAAAATGAAATGGAAAATATCGAGATAGAAAAATGGATGGAGACATCTTGCAAAATGTCCATATTACAGAGGAGGAAGTGCTGGATGCCTTGAAATGCATAAAGGTGGGTAAATCCCAACGACCTGATCAGGTGTACCCTCGAGCTCTGTGGGAAGCTGGAGAAGTGATTGCTGCGCCTCTTGCTGAGAAATTCTTACCATCGATAGTCACAGATGAGGTGTCAGAAGATTTGAGGTTGGCTAACGTGGTGTCACTGTTTATGAAGGGTGATAAGGACAAGCCAGGGAACTATAGACCAATGGGCCTGAAGTCGGTGGTGGGCAAGTTGTTGGAGGACATCCTGAGGGACAGGGTGTATACGTATTTCGAAAGGCAAGGACGGATTAGGGATACTCATCATGGCTTTGTACATGGGAAATCATGTCTCACAAACTTGATTGAGGGTTTTGAGGATGCAACAAAGAGGATTGATGAGGGCAGAGCGGTAGTTATGATCTACATGGTCTTCAGTAAAGCGCTCAACAAAGCTTTCCATGGGAGACTGATTCGCAAGGTTAGATCTCACGGAATACGGGGAGAAATAGCCAGTTGGATACAGAACTGGCTGAAAGGTAGAAGACAGAGGATGGTTTTGGAGTTTTGTTATTTAGAGTGGAGGCTAGTGACCAGTGCAGTGCCACAATGATCGGAGCTGGGTCTTCTACTTTTTGTAATTTACATAAATGATTTTAATGCGAGCATAAGAGGTGCAGTTAGTAAGTTTGCAGATGACAAAAAAATTGGAGGTGCAGTGGACAACGAAGTGGGTTACTTCTGATTGCAACAAGACCTTGACCAGATGGGTCAATGGGCTGAGAAGTGGCTGATTGAATTTAATTCAGATAAAAGTTAGATGCTGCATTTTGGAAAAGCAAATCTTAGCAGGACTTTTGCGCTTAATGGTAAGTTCCGTGGGCGTGATGCTGAACAACGAGACCTTGGAGTGCAGTTTCAATGCTCCTTGAAAGTGGAGTCGCAGGTTCGATAGGCTAGTGAAGAAGGTGTTTGTATCCTTTCCTTTATTGGTCAGAGTATTGAGTACAGGAGTTGGGAGATCATGTTTCGGCTGTACAGGACATTGGTTCGGGCACTGTTGGAATTTTGCGTAGAATTCTTGTCCCCTTCCTATCGGAAAGGTGTTGCGAAACTTGAAAGGGTTGAGAAACGATGGACAAGAATGTTGCCTGGGTTGGAAGATTTGAGCTATAGGGAGAGGCTGAACAGGCTGGGGCTGTTTTCCCTGGAGCGTCGGAGGCTGAGTGGTGACCTTATAGAGATTTACAGAATTATGAGGGGCATGGATAGGATAAATAGACAAAGTCTTTTCCCTGGGGTTGGGGGAGTCCAGAACAAGAGGGTTTAGCGTGAGAGGGGAAAGGTATAAAAGAGACCTGCGGGGTAACTTTTTCACGCAGATGGTGGTACGAGTATGGAATGAGCTTCCAGCAGAACTGCTCGTGACTGGTACAATTGCAAGATTTGAAAGGTGTTTGGATGCGTATATGAATAAGAAGAGTTTGGAGGGCTCTGGGCCGGGTACTGAGAGGTGGGTCGAGGTTGGGTTGGGATATCCGGTCAACATAGACGGGTTGGACCGCAGAGTCTGTTTCAATGCTGTACATCTCTATAACTTTATGAATCTATGAAAGCGGACTCACGTTTTAATGCAGCTGCAGTCATTTCACAGACGTTAACATTATAAATGAACACTTATTGGTCAGAATTACTTAAGGTTTCTCATCTGGGATTTATATTAACGGATTAGCTCCAGATAATTATAATGGACTGCAGTGTTGAAAACTGTGCGAGTTTTAGATTTTCATATTGAATGTTGAATAATTGAATTTCCATTGGTGACTTTTGAAGTGTCTTCATCACTTGTTTAGTTTCCACCTCTGAATTACCGTTAATCATTTATTTCATTTTCTTTTCAGAATCAATTGTCATGAATCACAAAATCATAATTATTTGGCAGGGTTGATTGGTTTTATTTCTTTATACATTGTCAGTGATCTATGTCCTCGCGTAATTTGAAATGCTGTTGCATTAATTCATTGTTAACTAAAGAATGGAAAGATACATTACCGGCCATTTGAAAGAATTCTGCATGTTATAGGGCGATAGAGATATGTTTACCAGATGGATCTCGCATAAGCTTGGAGATGTTCTTAGCTGACCTTGAATGGGTCGAAACAAAATTTAAAAAAAACAAAGGGAAACAGTGTAAGGCCACTAAGGCTGAGGAATATACAAACATTGTTAAAGAGGAGAAAGTGGGTAGTGCAGATACTGTAGATAATGGCCAAGAGTATGCTGCTGAGGAAAGCACAGCAGGTCAGGCAGAATCCGAGGAGCTAGAAAGTTGATACTTTTGGCAAAAAGCCTTCATCAGGAATTAGGCAGGCCGGCGCGGGGATGGACAGATAAATTGGATGGGGTGGGGCTGAGTAATGTAGCTCGAGAGTGAAATAGGTGGCTGAAGGTGAGGATAACGGTGATAGGTCGGAGGAGAGGGTGGAAGGGATAGATGGGAACAAAGATGGACAGAATGGACAGGTCCTGAGAACAGTGCTGAGCTGACAGATTGGTACAGGAGTAAGCCGGGTGGCGGGTAAATCTGAAAACTGGTGAAATCCAAATTGATGTCCTGGGGTGGGAGGGTCACGAAGCGGAATATGAGTCGTTTTTCCTTCAGGCCTCAGATGGTAAGGAATAGCTGATTGAAGAGACCCAGGACCTGCATGCTCTCGGCAGAGTGGGAGTAGGAGGTGAAGTGTTCGGCCACGGTGTGGTTAGGTTGATTGTTGCGGGTGTCCCGGAGATGATATAAAGGAAACCCCATCGGGAGCAAGTGATTTAGGAAATGACATGTGTGGAAGTACATGTGGATCATTGGTGAATACTAAAGGATTTTTTTGCGGCCTTAGATGCAGTTGAGAGACAGGTGTGGGCACAGGTTTTGCAGGTCCTGCATTGGCAGGAGAAGGGGTCGGGAGAGGAGGGCGGATAGAAAGGGTGCATGATTCTTAGGAGGTAGTCTTGGAGGGAATTTTCATACAGAATGCTGATCGGGATGGGATGAGAAATATATCTCTGGTGGTAACGTTTGTTTGTAGGTGGCAGATATAGCGGATGGTGGTGCAGATTATACAGTGAGGTGGAAGGTGAGGAACGGGATTCTGGATCTGTAGCGGTTGGATGGGTGGGTTTCTAGGGCGGAGATGCGGGATGTGCATGAGTTGCTCTGGAAGGCATCATCAGTCACGTGAGTGGGAAATTGCGTTGTTTAAAGAAGTAGGCCATCTGGTATTTTTTGTGGTTCTCCTGGGAATAAATGCGGAAAAGGCGGAGGATTTTGGATTAAAAAAAACATTTTTTACAGGAGGCAGGGGGGGATGTTGTGTCATCCAGGTAGCTGTGGGAGTTGGTGGGTTGGCAGAAAGTGTCATTGTTCAATTGGTCAACGTTGATGGAGATGGCGATGTGCATTAAGGGGAGAGAGGTGTCAGAGATGGTCCAGGTGAATATGACGTGCCGGTGGAATGTGTGCTGAAGTTGATAAACTGTTCAACCTCCACGTGGGAGAATGAGATTGGGCCAAAGCTGTCATCAATGTATTGGAGGAAAATGTCTGCAGTGTTACGGGAGATAGACTGTTCCATGGCGCTGATAAAAAGGCAGGCATAGCTCGGGCACTTACGGGTGACCATGATCCGCTGCTGCGGAGACCAACACAAGCTTCAAACCTACTGCAACCACTACTGTCAACATCAGCATCACCTACACCATAGCTTCACCACATCCATCCCCGCAGCTGTCATCGTCACAACCACTTCAAACCCCACATACCCATACACCGACAACGCGCCAAGCACAGATCTCAGTGTTCTCGCCCCGCACCATAGAAACCGTGGGTAGTCATCAATAAGTCAAATGATAGCACCACTGGACCCCCTCTATCACCCCCACCCCAGTTATCTTCATCCATTCACACATCAATGAATTCAATACATGTTGTGGCATCGACCACTTCTTCTGCCGTCTCCGACTCCGAGCTCACTTTTTCAATCAACACTTCCGCCCACCTTCTGGCTCATCTGGCTCCAACACACTCCATCTACCTAGACACAACGTGGCAGTCCGTTACGCGGCCCCAAACTCTTTATCTCCAACTGATACTGAGATATAGTCACTGCTTAACTCTGTCCACCCCACTCTCCCACTCCAACATCTCATCTTCACAACATGCAACGGTCCACTCCCACTACTCAAACACCAAACTCACCTTCGAACCAGCGGACTAGCGGGCTGCAGTCGTCGTTTAGCGCACTGACCTGCACACTACTGAAGCCGGGTGTGAATTGAAAGGCACTTCCTCCGATTTCCCCATCGACCACGGCCTCATATCCCTTCATCAAACCATCATCTCCCAAACAATACACAAACCCATCACCTCAGGGGCTCAGCCACCCACAGCTTCCAAACTCACAGTATGTGAACTCCGCACCGCCCAATCCCTCCTCCGTCCTAAGACATACAAGCCTGGGTACCCCAGCACATATCATCTCAGCCTTTTCGTGCGCCTCCAAATTCTCCATATGCCTCGATACTGTTCTAACCAAATCCAGTCAGGGAACACACCACATCTATTCACGACTCCACCCATGCCCTCGGCTTCCTCCAAGACTTCTGTTTCCCTGGCCCCCAATAGCTCATCTTCACCATGGACATCCAGTAACTATACACCACCATCCGTCATGGCCAGGGCCTCCATTGATATTGTTATCCCCCTCCCGATGTCCTCACTAGTATCCTTCCAATGACACGTTTATTCCCCTCGCTGAAGTGGCCCTTATCGTCAAACATTTCTGCTACGAATACCACTTCACTCAGATGAAAGAGGGAGCCATGGGCACCGCAAGGGCCCCAGCGATGCCTGTCTCTGTCGGCCAATGGAACATACCATCTCTCGTCGTTACACCGTCACCTCTCTCCACATTATCCTCCGCGACACTGATCATTGCGTCAGCGCCAACTTGTCCTCCCACGAGGAGGTTGAACGTTCATTAAATTCACCAACACATTCCACAACACCTTCAATTCATCTGGACAATATCTGATACCACTCTCCTTTTCCTGGACCACACCATCTCCACCGACAGTGACCAACCAAATATTGACATTTTCCACAAACCCTCTGACTCCCGGAGCTACCTGGAGTAAAGGTCCTCCTACCCTGCCTCCTGCACAAATGCTATGTTTTATTCCCAACTGCTCTTCCTCCACCGTATCTGCGTCAGGAGGACAGGTTCCACCACAGAACATACCAGATGGCCTCTTTCTTTAAAAAAACACGATTTTCCTACCCACTTTGGCGATGATTCCCTCCAGTTGATCTCAACCACATCCCGTACCTCCACCCTCGAAACCCGCCCTCCAACCACTCAACTTCTCACCACCAACCTCCTTATACATCCCATCATCCTCAATTATTTTGCCAACTGCAAACGGACCACACCACCAAAGATATAATTTCCTCCACAAACATATCTGCTTTCCGTAAAGACTATTCGCTCCACAACATTGTATGAATCACGCCTACATAAAAAGCCAACACACCTTCCAACACCTTCCTTTGCCACCTCAGGATTTGCAAAACCTGCGACCACACCTTCCCACTCACCTCCTTCTCCGCCAAAAAGGAGTCTGCCTCATTCATCAATGTTCCACCTACTCATCAACACATGTCTTTTCTACTCTGTTGGTCCCGATGTGATCTCCTCCACACTGGGGAGACAGGATGCGACATTTAGAGGGCGTCAGATCACACCTCTGGGATATTCGCATCAATCAATCTGACCACCCTCCGGCCAATAGTTCAACTCTCCCTTGAACTCTGTAGGGGACATGCAGATCGTAGGCCTGCTCCATCGTCAATCCCTCACCACGCGACGGCTGGAGGAAGAACACCTCATCTTCTGCCTTGGAGTGCTCCAGCAACACAACATCAATGTGAATTTCATCAGTTTCCTCATTTCCCCATTTCCCCACCTTACCCAAGCACCTTCCTCATGACACGTTCCATTTGTCTATCTTACTTCACACCTGTTCAACTCCACCAGCCGCTTCGACCTATCATAGCTACCCCCACCTCAGCTAGCTTCACCCCAGCCCCTCCCTCCTCGTCTGTTTCTTGATGAAGGGCTTTTTTTCCCCAAAACGTCGGTTCTCCTGCACCTCGGATGCTGCTGAACCTGGTGTGCTTTTCAGCACCGCACTGTTGACGAAACACAAAGACATTATGCTCTTCAGGAATACAAAGACTATTATGGTTGGCATACTGCAGCTATTTGAGGATTGGTGATGACACTGATAGGAATGAAGAATGGGCACTTTATTCCAGGATACACAATGAGCCGTTAAGATCACCGAATTGTCCCCAGCACACTCCCTCATTACAAACCTTTCCTTCTTTTGAAACTAAAGCGTCCAGTCTTCATGGCTAATATCATGGGAATGAGCGGGCTGAGCTATCCTAAACCAGCCGCCATCCGGGGAATCAGAGTCATCAGAGCGAAATACTGAGAGCATGATCAAAATGGCCCAATTTGCTCAATATGTCCAAAGGATGATATATTTGTCAAGTCACCAGAGTTCTGGGAGTGGCCTGAATCCAAATGGTTTGTGTTATTAAACTGAAAAAACTGGTCCCTCTCTGAGGGAGGTGTTATACAGCCCACATTTGGAAAATAATCGAGAAGCTGATCCACTTTTGCTTCACCCGACGCTTCTTCCTCATGCTGCCACTGACATGATCCAGACAAACAATATGAACGAATCCAGGAATTTCCAGTCGCAAATGGGGAGGGCAGAGATTTTCTATTGGGATGGCCAGAACTAGACTGAACCAGGACGCTACTTACAGGTAAAAGTGCCCTCCCGATCCCGTATACCGTCTACTACGCGTGAGACGCTTGATTGGAACAAGGTATCCACTGGGGCTGGAAGGAACCTCCGATGACCACCCAGGGAGCACTGCTGAGCAACCCTTTCAAAAGGACACCCTGGATATGGGGACAAGCAGGCCTCAGTCCTGCACATTTACGACTGGGACAAATCAGCTATGACTCCTGGGGACGAATGACGAGCCTTTGCTTTAACTGTGGAAATATAACCATTGTGGGGGCGATGCGTCCTGAATGTACACTTGGAGATAACCTGGTGAACGGTATGCTTCCATCCTAGCAAGGCGAAATTCTGTGAATATACACTGGTTGTCATTCTATTTTTGATGTGACCCACGATAACGGAGACTTGTGGGAACTCAGTGAATTTAACCTCCAAGTGACATCCTTTTAGTAATTCTGGTTTGTCCAAACCGCCTGGCAGTTATTAAACTCTTCGACTTACGCTGAGATATCTGATGCAGTCTCGAAGGGAAACGAGCTGGTAGTCGCTGCTGCCAAGCAGGCAAAATGACACTCCAATCTTCTCGTCGCATTGGTTGTCCAGCAAAACACGGTTAGAGATAAGATAAGGACGGACAATTCAGACCCGCACAGGTTACAGTAATCACAGCGGAAGCCCCTGCTGAATTTCACAACCTATTGCTTCAAATCGGGTTTTCCCTCGATTCTTAAACCATTAAAGTGGGTGGGCACTGCTGGAAATTTTGTGTTCCTTATTCGCTGATGCCTGTTCGAGTTGATCTCCTCACTCACGTGCGAGAGAAGTGAATATTCAATACTTTTTTACAAACTTGGTGGCACCTAGATGTCCAGAAACCGGCTGAATAATGAGCTGAAGAATGCATGTTTTGTCGAAAAAAGACAAATGCTGTACAGGGAATGTCCTGTTTTGTTGAACCACTCCGTTGCGTCCTGGGACATTTACTGGTCTCCAAGTTGCATTGATAGTATTACATTGCATAGATTTTTATGAATGTAGTCTAATAATAGCAGATGTTTGAGTAGATAATAGAAAAGAATCCTACCGACTGACGACGCAGCAACAATAATGTTGAACAATTGGGAATAACTGCATCTGTTAATCAAAACACTTCAAAGTTTATTTTCACATGTGCGCCAAGCCAAATAATTAGGACTGGGACCAATTGGAGCCTTGGTGAAAAGGTCTATGCCTTGACGTGCTGGTCATCTGTACTTCAGGCAAGGTCAGTTGGAGGCCCAAAAGGATACACGCGATTCAATGCAAAAGAGTGTGAAACCCCGGAGGAAAACCACAAGGTCCTGAAGAGATATCGGTTCAGCCTCCTTCCGTGAATGGCTCAGCCTGATCTCCCTGCCTTTCGCGACATTCTTTATTTTCTTTCTTTCACGAACTGTGATTAATTGGGGCACAACAGATAACCTGATAACCTCCAAAAAACAGGAGTCATATACTTTAGTTTGTGCACAAAATTTCAAGAACTCTAGCTGATGGGCATGCACCCATATTCCCATCCGGTCCAAATTCGCACCTTTGAGCCAGTATCGAATTTGAGCGACTTGCAGCTTTCGCTTGCATTTGAAACTTCTGGACGATAAATCGTAGTAAATCTACACACAATCCCATGTTTGGTTCAGTTCACTGTTGTCGCCCACCTCTCCAGCGCACTCGCAGGTGCCCCGATATCCCCTTCCTGATGAAACCCCCGATGATGATCCCAGTCCGTGCAGCCTTCTGCCCCTTTCCTTTCTGAACCTGAGGATGATCTATCCGATCTCTAACCTCCACCCCTGGAAGTCACCCGGCTCTGAATATATACCACATTTTGCTGACACCTCCAATCTGTTCTGCCCAAAAAGTGCATTGGGATTATGAAAGAAAGTTTTAGCAGATTTGACACAACATGTCTGTGGAAGCCATTTTGTCACAAAGCAAACTTTGCAGAAAGATTCAAACTGCTGATCCTGCTGACGGAAACTGAGCTGTTCTATTTGATTTGATTCAAACGCAATTTTCATGGAAACAGCCTTCTAAATCTCTTTTGAACCCTCCACAACCTAAAATATCCTCAATATAACACGGTAACCAATACTTGTCATAGTACACCAGGAGACGCGTCACCATTGTCATGTCCAACTTTGACATGATGCCCCAATTCCTATGACCGAAGATCTGAGCAATTACAGCAAGTAGGCCAAATGCCTTCTTAATCTTCTTAAATGCTATTGCGATTCGTGAGACTTGGTTGACCAAAGGTTATTTTTAGCATCTAAATGTCCTCAAATATCGATGCTTCAGGCGGGAAGTAAAGGGAGGCAAACGAGATTGAGAAGCATATGTCAACGGATTATGACATGATGTCGCAGTAAAAGCGTGGTGGCGATAGGGGATCTTAGTTTTCCAGATTGGTTGGTATTTACGTAGCGGTGGAGGTATGGATGGAGATGAATTTGTACGGAGCATCCAGTCGTGTTCTCTATCGCAGTATGTAACTAGTCCAACTTGCGAAGGGGCTGCAATGAACCTGGTTTTGGGAAATGAGTCTGGCCAGTTGTTTGAAGTTTCAGTCGGGAATTACTTTGGGAATATTGGTCACAATACCATCAGATTTACAATACTTATGGACAAAGACCAGTGTGGACCAAAATGAAGCTGCTCAATTGGGAGATATCCAATAATACCAAAACTCGGGATGAGATGGAGAAAATAGATTGGGAGCAGCCGTTTGGAGGTAATTCCGTATTTGAATGTGAGAGGTCTTTTCAAACGAGTTTGATTCGAGTTGAGGAGAGATAGGTTACTGTGAAAATGAGGGATAGAAATGACAACATTAGGGAACAATGGATGATCGGTGAAATTGTTGCGTTAGCGTAGAGGAAAAAGGAAGCGTGTACAGGGTTTAGGCGGCTGAAGACAGACGAAGGTTTGTAAAAATATCGGGAATGTATGACCACCTGAAACGACGAATTAAGAAGGCTAAAGGGGGCCATGAGACATGCACGTTTAAGGAAAATCTCAATCCTTTTTACTCATATAAAAGGAAAAAGCGTGCAACTAGCGTAAGGATTGGCCCAACAAGGGCAAAGCAAAATTGTTATATTTGGAGTCAGTGGAAATGCATGTGATTCTTAATGAATACATTGCATCGTTTCTCACCGGGGAGAGGGGAATGTCGGATGTTAAGGTTAGGAATAGATTTTGATTACTCTCGAGCAAGTCGGCATAAGGAAGGAGGAAATGTTGGTATTCTGAAAGGCATGATTATGGACACATGCGGAGGTCCGGATGGGATCTATCACAGGTTAATGAGAGACCAAAGAGAGGAAAAGGCTGTGGTTTTTACATATATTTTTTCCAGCATTCTTTGACACAGGTGTGGTCCGAAGAACTGGAGAATTGATAATATTGACCCTTGTTAAAGAAGAAAACAGGAATGATCCAGGCAATTATTAACCGGTGAGTCTGACGTCAGTGGTAGGGACGCTGCTGGCTGAGATACTTAAGGGTAGGATCTATTACCATTTGGAGGAAAATAGGCTTATCAGTGTAAGGCGACATGTTATTTTGCAGAGCATGTCATGCCTTACAAACTTAATAGAATTCTTTGAGGAAGTGACAAAGTTAATGTCGAGGGAAGAGCTGCAAATATCATGGAAGTGGACTTCAGTATGGCGCTTGATGTCATTCTCTGGTGGACAAGGCCAATTCGTTTGGGGTCAAGCGTGTAATAGCTCAATCGATAGAGAAATGGATGGGAAACATGAGACAGAAACGAATAGTGGAATCGAGTTACTCAAAATGGAGAACTGTGACTAAGAATGTCCCACAGGGATTGGTACTGGGACCACTTTTTTTTGATGCCCATACATTTTTTTGGAGAAAGATATAAGCTGCCTGACTAGCAAGTTTCCAGATGACATTAAAACTGAGGGAGTAGCAATTAGTGGCGGCAAATATGGGCGGCACGGTGGCACACTGGTTAGCACTGCTGCCTCACAGCGCCAGAGACCCGGGTTCAGTTCCCGCCACAGGCGACTGACTGTGTGGAGTTTGCACGTTCTCCCCGTGTCTGCGTGGGTTTCCTCCAGGAGTTCCGGTTTCCTCCCACAGTCCAAAGCTGTGCAGGTTCGGTGAATTGGCCATGCTAAATTGCCCGTAGTGTTAGATAAGGGGTAAATGTAGGGGTATGGGTGGGTTACGTTTCGGCGGGTCGGTGTGGACTTGTTGGGCCGAAGGGCCTGTTTCCACACTGTAAGTAAGTAATCTAACGACTTTTAGAGAACACAGGAGAAAGTGAGGACTGCAGATGCTGCAGGTCAGAGTCGCGAGTGTGTTGCTGGGGAAGCAAGGCAGTTCAGGCAGCATTCGAGGAGCAGGAGAATCTATGTTTCCAGCAGTAGCCCGTCATCAGGATTAAGGATTGTGGGCCGGGTGCTGAGAGATGAAAATGAGAGGGTGGTATTGGGGACAAGGTGGCTGAGAAAGAGATAGGTGATTGAAGGTGAAGGAGAGTGTGGTTGGTCAGAGCAGGTAGTGGTGGGCAGATGAGGAGGGCGGAGCCGAGTGGGCCACTTGGTACTCGGATAACGTGTGGGTGTGGGGAAATGACGAAGCCGTTGAAATCCATATTTAGCCATTGTGGTTGCAGCGTCCCAAGGCGGAATATGAGGTGTTCCTCCTCCAGGCGTCAGTTGGTGTCGGATTGGCAGTGGAGGAGGCCCAGGACCTGTGTGTCCTTGATAGAGTGGGAAGGCGTGTTGAAATGTTCAGCCACGGGGTGGTGGGGTTGGTGGGTGTGAGTGCCCCAGAGATGTTCTCTGAAACGATCTGCAAGAAGGCATCCTTTCTCCCCGATGTAGAGGAGCCCACATCGGATGCAACGCTTGCTGCAGATGACATTGGTAGAGGTAGAGATACATTTTTGAAGGAGGTGACAGGATCCTTGTGTTGCGTTTGGATTGAGATGAGACGAGTGGCGTGGGGACAACTTTTCCAATTCCTGCAGTGGCAGGGCAAGGTGTCAGGAGTAGTGTGCGCGCTGATGTGGGGCGTGGACGTGACAAGAGAGTCAAGGAGGAGAAAGTCTCTTTGAGACACTGATTGGAACAACGAGAAACATGTATCTTTGGTAGAGGGGTCCGTTTGGAGGTGTAGGAAGTCACGGAGAATGATCCAATGTATTTGGAGGTTGCTGTTGTGGAATCTGAGGAGCGGGGTTACTGACCTTGTTGCATTTGTAGGGGTGGGGTTCAATGGCAGTGGTGCTTGACGTCGAGAAGCTGCACTGGAGTGCATCATTAATCCTGTGGAAATTGAAGTTACTATCTCAAAAGAAAGAGGTTATCTGGGACATTCTGAGGTAAAATTAGTCATCCTGGGAACAGGCAGCAGAGGCGGAGGAATTGGGAATAAGGGAGGTCCAATGGGAGGAGGCGTAACTTAAGCAGCTGTGGAAGTCGGTGGGCTTGTAACAAGAGATCAGGGTTCACCTGACCAATCTTGTCCATCACCATCCCTTTCCTGAACCTTTCATCACCATCTCCAGCGACCAACTAACCACAGACATCTCATACAAATCCACCAAGTCCCACAGCTACCAAAACTACACCTCCTCCCTCATTGCTTCCTGAATAAACGCCACCCCTTCTTAAATATACTTAATGTCCCAGCCTCGACATCCCTTTGCAGTGAGGAATTACCACAGATTCCTTACCATATGAAAAAAAGAAATTACTCTTCGTCTCCATCTTGAAAGAGTCAGCTCTTTCTGGGATTTTATGCCCCCGTTACATATTTTTGCACAAGGAAACAAAGGAAGTGGCAACGTTAATTTTTGAGGGTAAGGAATGTGGAGTGGTGCATTTCTGATTGGATGTCTGTGGCCAGTCGTGATTCGCACAGATCAGTGTTGTAATTGCTACTTGTTATTTTCATTCGTAAGTAAGATGGAAATTTCCAGAACCTGATTGGTAATTCTGCCGTCGACATTTGGATAGGCATGTTCTAATTAGTGATATTTGATGGAAAAAGTGGGCAGTGAGGATATATGTTGAAGTTTACAGCAATATGTTGATCAAATGGAATGCTGGACAGAGAAATGGAAAATTCAATTTCATCGGCAAAAATGTGAGGTGATGCATTTTGGGAAGTCAAAAGGAAGAGAAAATTGCACTGCAAATGACCAGACTCTAAGGAACATTCATATACAGTGGGGTTGTGGAAAATCATAGCTCTGCGAAAATAATAACACAGCAGGATAGATAATAAGGAATCAAAATGGCACGCTTCCCTTTCTCGGTCGCAACGTTGAGTCAAGACATTTGCACGTCATGTTGTGACCTAATAAAACTTCAAATCGGCTACTTTTGCAATGTTGTGTGCAATTCTCATCGCCCCACTATAGTAAGGATGTGGAGGCTATGGAGAGGATGCAAAAGAGTTTACCTGTTGCCTCGATGAGAATATGTTATGATAAGGAAAGTTTGGACGTAATTGAATGTTTTGCTTGAGTGTCGGAGTTGGAAGGTCGACCTTATACAGGTTTGTAGCATCACATGAGGTGTGGATAATGTGGATAATCGGAATTTCTTTGCCAATGTGGAAATGTAATATTATAGGACTAATCAGTTTACGATGAGAGTGAGAAATGTTAAACGAAATGACTGAATAAAGATTTTTTTGTAAAAATGGGATGAAGCAACCCATAAGGTGTGTTGAAGCGGACATCTGAGCAGCATTTTGAAGTGGCCCTTAGATAGAAACGTGAACGGGTAGAGAATTGAGTGGTGTGCACCACGTGCAGGCAGATGGGATTAGTTTGCAATGACATCATGGTCAGTCAAGCTATGGTGAACGAAATGGCCTATTGATGTGCTTTCCTGTTCGATATTCTACCTTCCCAGCATTTATTTTCTCAAATCCCTTCAGAACCTTGGATCTTTCATCAAGTTTATAGATCATTCTTTAAAATGTCAATGTGTTCAACCGTAATATATTCCAACTCTTGTCATCAGAAAATCCCTTCATTCCCATGATTAGTCGAGTGAAAATTCTCTGACCCTCCTCCAATGGAAGAATATCTTTCCTTTGGGCACTCACGCTGTTCATGATATTCTAGGTGTGGTCCGACTCGTACCTCAGCCTGGATTTTCTCAACACATTTTCCAAACAATATCTAACCGGTGACGTCTATTGTCTTGTCGACCTAAATCCTGTTTAGCAGGTTTTTAGGGCTAATTGGAACATCAGAACATGGGAGTGAGGGGCATCAAATGCAATCCTTTGAAACGACTCTACGAGTAAATATGGTCATGGCTCATCTCTTTGTGCTCCCCGATGCACTATTCTGTCAATACATCATTGTCCCTCAATCGCCTGTCTATCAATAAACAAATGAACTCAGCTTCGATAGAATTTAAATTTCCGACCAACACAAATTTCTCGGAAGGAGAATTATCAACTGACTGAATTCCCAATTTGTGAATTTCTTCTCTGTTCTGACTCAGAGAGTCGCTGTTTCATTTTCAAATTCCACTCCTCCAGTGATCACAACAGATTTCAATTGTAATCAGTTTGAAGACATGGTAAATGAAAAAGGCCTCAGACTGCGTCAGGTTCAGTGAAAGGAACAATCAGGCAGGTTTTTATGGACAACCACAATAATATGTTAGAACCTAAAGGAGGAGCATTGTAGATCTGTGGTCAGCATTGCTGCCTCAGACCACCAAGGAGTTGGGTTCATTTCCAACATAGGGCGAGCCGCTATGTGAAGTTTGCACAATCTATCAATGTCTGTGGGTTTTTCGTTCAAATGATTCAGTTTCCGTCTGCAGTCCAAAGACTTGCAGATTAGACTGAATTGGCCATGATAATTTGCTCATTGTCCTCACTGTCCCTCCCTCTTGCACATTCTCTCATTCTCAATTTCCCTCTCCCAGATTACCACACAGCTTCCGTAGTTATGGGCATACCTGTCATTGACAGGAGAACAGTGTTTGGATGGGCTCACATGATTTAATAACGGGAACTGAGTCAGAATGGTCTAACACGAGAGTGCCAAGTGAGCAGAGTCGGGGTGGGAGCAGAGGTAATTGGTCGGAAAACAGAGGGGATGGTGTCACAGGCTATTGCTAGGAGTATAATGCGGGATTGTAGCCACAGAGCATTACGATTAGAAGAGAGTGGGGATAGATTATCGATCATTTCTGGGGTATTAGCGTGGGAATATGTTCACAGGCCGTTGCCAGGTGAAAAGAGTGTTGGCGGGGCCGGAGGCTATTGCCAGGAGAACCGTGTTCTGACGAACACACGTGCCATTGTTAATGGAATGATTTGGAAATCAGCTCACTGGCTGTTGCAAAAGAAACATTGCAGCTATGTGCTCTCAGGCTGTTGCCAGGATGAAATAAAAAGTGATATGTTCACATGGGATTCTTTGTAGAATAGAGTGGGGATTGGTTCATGGGCCATTGCGAGGAGAACAGGGTGGTGATGGTTTCACAGAGAGTTTTTAGGAGAGTAGACTAGGGATGGGGTCACACACCATTGTTCGGGCACAGGGTGGGAATGGATTTATTGAACTCTGCTCGGGTAACTGTGTCGGGATGGATTTACAGCAGACAGTTTGGCGAACAGTGCAGGGATAAGTAAAGGCTGTTGTTAGCAGAACAGCGTGTGGACGGATTGAAGGTTGCTGCACCGAGAACCGATTGACGATGGATTAACGGTCCGCCTTTAGGACACCAGAGTGGAGTTGGAATCCACAGGCTGTTGGGATGGTAACAAAGTGAGGACAGGATCACATTCCGCTGTTAAAAGTACAGATTTAGGATGGGGTCACGTAGCAGTGCTTGGAGGACAATGTGGGGATGTAGTCACATGCTGTTTCTTGGAAAACAGAAAGCCGATGCGTTCACGGGTTTGCAAAATGAAAGGAGAGGGATTGACAGTTAGGTGTTCTGAGATCAGGACGGGGTTCGGTGCACAGGCAGTTGTTAGGAGAAACAGGGGCGGCTGTCATCACAGATGTTGGATGTGGATGGTACACAGGCCCTTGCGTGGAAAAAACAGTGGGGATTGGTTCAAAGGCAGTTTCGACAAGAACAGTGCAGGGACGGAGTTAAAGGTTATTATGGGAGAAGAGAGTGAGGATAAGGTCACAGACAAAAGCTCAATGAACAGAGTGAGAAAGGGTTTACAGGCCGTTGATAGGACAGAGTGCAGGTGGATGGCACGCTGGCTTCCAGAGTTTGGACGGGTTCAAAGGCAGATTCAACGAGAACCGAGTGGGGATGGGTTCATGGTCACTGGTAGGAAAACAGAATGGGGATGGACTTTTCAGTCTGTTGCTAGTTTAATAGAATGGGGATGGGGTCTTAGGCTGTTGCTCGGGGAACAGATTTGTGATGGGTTCAGCTGTAGGTGCAAGGACAATACAGTGTAAATGGGTTCATAGACAGTTGCTCGGAAAACAGAGTGCTGATGGAATTCAAAGGCATTTGGGAGGTGAACAGAGATTGAGAGCGGTCACATACTTTTGGTGGGAGGACAGAATGTGAATATTTGTCCACGCCACTGTTCGCAGGACACAATGGGGATGTATTCACAGGGTATTTCTTGGCGAACTGAATGGGAAGGGGTTCACAGACAGTTGCTCGGAGATTAGGATGTGGATGTAGTGGCCGTTGCTGGGAGAACAGAGTGTGGTTGGTGCTACCGACCGTTGCGACTTAGAGCGCATTTAACATGCGGATAATAGGCTATTGCTTTGTGAACAGAGGGGTGATGGGTTCACTGGCCGTTACTGTGAAAATGGGAATGATCTGTACAGGCTGTTGGTCATGAAACACAGTGGGGTTGGGTGTCACAAGCCTGGGGAACAGAGCAGGGATTGGTTCGCAAGCTTTTGCTTGGAGAACAGAGAGGGGATGGTGCCACAGGTAGTTTCCTAAGAGAACAGAGTGGGGATAGAGTCACACTCCGTTGATTGGCAAACACAGTGGTTGGTTTATTGGCAGTTAATAGCAGAACAGAGTGGGGAACGTTTCAGAAGCAGCTGGTAGGAAAACTGAGTGAGAATGAGTTTACAGGCAATAACAAAAGGAGAAGAGTCAGTCTGGGCTCCCAGCACATTGCGAGCAGAAGAAAGGGAGGATGTATTCATGAGGAGTTGCTCGGAAATCAGTGTTGGCATAGGTTAGTAGGTGGTTGTGAGGAGAACAACTTGCGAAGAATTGACAGGGTGGGAATAAGACGCAGTTGGTACGTGAACAGAGAGAGGTTGGGATCACCGGCCATTATTATAGAAACAGTGTCGGGAGTGATAGAGAGGTCGTATGGAAACAGAGTGCAGCTGGTTTCACAGGTTGCTGGTCGCTGAAAAGTGTGACGATTGGTCTCCAGTCCATTGCTGGTGATCAGATTTGGGACCGTTCATGGGTCATTGCTCGTAGAACAGATTGAGGGTGGTCTCACTGGCTGTTGTTAGCAAATGAACGTGGGCCTGAGTTCACAGGCGATTTCTGAGAATGCAAGAGTATTCTCTCAGTATAGAGCACAGAGGTAAGATAGCAGAATGGGGATAGAGTCACAGGTAGTTGCCGGAGGAAAGAATGGGGGCAGTGTCATCACCTATTGCTTGGAGCACAACGTGGTGATGGAAACACAGCCGTTACAACATGAATAGATTGTGCATGAGTTCACTAGCCGTTGCATGGGCGGCAGAGCAGTTGTGTGTCCACAAGCTGTTGCCAGAAGAAAATACTGCGGATATGCTCACAGCACGCTTATTGGGGCAGTGAGGTCTGCAGATGCTGGAGATCAGAGTTGAGAGTGTGTTGCTGGAAAACCACAGCAGGGCGGGCAGCATCCGAGGAGCTGGCAAATCGACATTTTGGGGCTGAGCCCTTCATCAGAAATGTTCCTCTGGGAACAGACCGGGGTTGGGTTCACCGGATGTTGTTGGGATAACTGAGCGGCGATGGGTTCACAGTCTGTTCCCCAGGGAACGGAGTATGGATGGGTCCACGTGCAGTTCTGAGGAGAACTGAGTGAGGATGGGGTCAGAGACTACTCTTCGAGGAACAAAGCGGGTTGACTTCACAGGCCAATTCCGAGGGGAACAGAATGGGATGGTTTCACGGGGCATTCCTAGGGGAACGGAGTGGAGATTGGGTTCATAGGTCGTTGCCAGGAGAACAGAGTGTGGATGTATCCCAGGTTGTTGCGAGAATGGGGATGGGTTAATAGACTGACTGGAGATAGGCTCATGGTTCATTGGTCGGAAAACAGTTTAGAGATAGACTTTTCAAGCTCTGGCTAAGGAACAGAGCAGGGGATATGGTCAGAAACTGTTACTACTTAGAACAGAGTGGGGAATACAATTGCGAGGAGAATAGAAAGGGGATGAGTTCACAGGCAGTTTCAGGAGAAACAGAGTGTGGATTGGTTCAAAGACCATTGCACGTCGAGCAGGGTGAGGAGGTTTTCATAGACTGTCGGTGGGAGATTGAGGGGGATGGAGTCACAGGCTGTTTCTCAGGTAACAGAGTGGGGGTGGGTACCCAGGATATTGCGAGAAGAGCAGCGTTGGGATGGTTTCACAGGCAGTTGCCATAAAAAAGAATAGCGACATGTTCACAGGCTAATGTTAGGCGAACAATGAGAACATGGGTTCACTGGCCGTTGTCAGGAGAACAGCCTGTGAATGGATTACAGGTTTTTGCTGGAGTGTGGACAACCTCATTGACTGTTTCTCGGAGAATCCTGTGGGGTCAGGTTCACAGTCCAGTGGCAGAGAAACAGGGTCAGGATGGACTTTTCAGGCTGTTGCTACGATAATGGAGTGGCGTTGGTGTCACAGGCTTTTGCTCGAGTAACAGAGATGTGTTTAGGTCAGCGACTGGTGCTAGGAGAACATGGGGGAAGGGGTTCGTAGGCAGTTCCTAGGACAATGAGTGGGGAGGGAGTCAATTAACATTGCTATGGAAAGAGTGTCTGGATTGGTTCCAAGGACACTTCATGGGAAATGAGTTCCGAATGGTTCACAAGTTGTTGCTAAGAGAGAGATGGGCGATGGGTTCACAGTTAGTTCCTACTTAGAACAGTGTGGGGATGGTTTCCAGGCCGATTCCAGGAGAGTAGATTGCAATGGGTTTCCAGGCATTTACTGGAAGAACAGGCTGGGGATGGGGTCGCAGACCGATCCTATGGAAACAGTGGGAATTGTTTCAAGCACTTTTGCTCGGAAAACCGAGTCAGGCGAGTTCACAGGCCATTGCTAGTGTAACAGAGTGGCGATCATTTCACTGGCCATTGGATGGAAAACCAATTGGCGATGACCATCACAGGCTGTTGCCAGGGAATGGGCTCACAAACTGATGTGAGGGGAACGGTGTGGTGATTGAATCACAAGCATTTGCTCGGACAGCACATTTGGGATGGGTTCACAAACAGTTGTGATAAGAAAAGAGAGGGGATGGGATGATCATCCTTTGTGACGAGGGATTCAAGGCTCAGAGAACAGAGTGAGAAAGTTTTCACAAACTGTTGATAACAGAATAGAGTGTTCACAGGCTGTTCCTTCGCAAACAGATTGGGGAAGGGTTCAAAGGCAATGGCGAGGAGAAAAATATGGGAATGGAATCAAATGTGGTTTTTCGAGCCACACTAAGGTGAAGGGCTCACTGGCCGGTGCCGGAGACAGCGTAGATATGGCTTCACAGGTCGTTGCTATGGAAACAGGCCTGTGATGTTGTTGCGAGAGGCAGAGAGAGGGTATGCGTTTACAAGCTGTTGCTCGGAGGGCAGAGTAGTTATGGGTTCAGAAGCCGTTGCTCAGGAAACAGCATGAGGTCAAGGTCAAACGCGGCTGCTCTTTAAACAGAATGTGGATGGAGTCACGGGAAGTTGCTTGGAAACAGAGTAGGATAAACTTCACAGACTGTTTTGAGGGATATAGAGCATAACAGACTGTTATGACGTGAACAGAATGAGGAGACTTCCCAAGCAGTTGCTAGGATGACATGGTGTGGACGTGGCCACAGTTAGTTCTGAGGAGTAGAGGGTAGGAAGAGGACCACCAGCCATTGCTAGTGGAACAGCGTGGGGATGGTTTCAAAGGACGCTGCCAGGGAAACTGAATGGCGATTGGTGCACGGGTTGTTGAGCGAAGCACAGAGTTGGGATCGGCTCACTGTCAGTTATTAGCGAAACAGTGCGGGATGGATTACCAGCCATTGCCAGAGCCATGATGGATTATCAGGTAATTGCTGGAAAACACAGTATGTGATGGGTTGACAAGCTGTTGTTTGGGGAACAGAGTGGGGACGGGTCACAGGCCTTTGTAAGGGTAACAGATTTTGGATGGGGTGCCAGGGCGTTGTAAGGGCAACAGAGCGGGGATTGTTTCACGGCAGTTGTTAGTAGAGAAACGTTGGGATGTTGGAGAACAGAGTGGGCATTGTTCCACAGGAAGTTCTCGGGCAGCAGAGTGGATATGATTTCAAGTAACGTTGCAAGGGAACAGGGTGGTAATGGTGAAGGTGTTAAGCGATACCGTAAATTTAAGAAAGTTGAAAGAAAGCAAGGACTTAGAGAAGGAATCTGTGTGCTTGAAAAAATTACTGTGCAATTCTTGGTCCATAATATCTTGCACTGGCTGTGTTTCCAGGGTAAAAGAGCACATTCACTTTCGACCAATAAGTTTAAATTAATGCCAATCTCCAATCAAGATTAAGTTTAGTGTATTGACAATATTAAGAACCAATGGAACGAGTCAATGCTCTGGCGTTTAGACCGAGAAAAAATGAACAGCTGGGGATATCTAACAAACCACCAGCATGTACAGACAGCCCGAAATGCAGCTCTCTTAAAAGTATCATTATCTATCAATATCTGTGCATCAGATATCGCTAAGAAGAAGAAGAATATCTGCAGAAGAAAATTGACCAGGAAGTGTCGACAGATGCCTGACTCTGAAATGTGAATTTTTTGGGAAATCTTACTGGGGTATTTATGGGAATAATATTATTTAAAGAAAGGAAGAGACAGTTTAGGGGAATGAGTTGCAAATACTTGCTTGTTAATTATTTTCTGTTGTTCTTTAAGAAGTGAATTGCTAATCTTAAAATTAAATCGTTATTTGCCTCGTGAAGTTTTACAGAATACTCCATTGGACTAATCTTTGGTGTGATGCTGGTTGGAATGAGCAGGGTTGCGGTGAGGGTTTACTGTGTCGTAACAGTTTGGGGGCTTGTCGCCGGGATTTGAATGGTTTAGGTCTTTGATTGGTGATTTGAACAGGTTTGAACAGTTTCAATAGATTTTGGGGAAATGGCACAAAGTTTGCAGGTGTCTTCGAGAGTTTAAAGGGCAACTGCAGGCTGCAGCACGACATAGGCATGTTACAGAGCTGGCTTGAGAAATGTCAGATGGAGTACAACCTGGATAAATGCGAGGTGATGCATTTTGGAACGTCGAACTTGAATGCTGCAGAAAGGATTAAAGGCAGGATTCTTGGCAGTGTGGAGGACCAGAGAGATCTGGTGTGCAAGTACATAGATCCCTCAACGTTGCCACCCAGGTGGATAGGGTTGTTAAGAAAGCATATGGTGTTTTGGCTTTCATTAACAGGGAATCATGTTTAAGTGCTGCGAGGTTTTGCTGCAGCTCTGCAAATCCCTCGTGAGACCACACTTGGAATACTGCGTCCAATTCTGGTCGCCTTACTATGGGGAAGATACAGAGACTTTGGAGAGGGTGCAAAGAAGGTTTACCAGGATGCTGCCTGGACTGGGGTGCTTGCCTCATGAAGAAAGGTGAATAAGTTTGGACTTTTCTCTCTGGAGAGAAAAAGGAAGAAAGGAGACATGATCAAGGTGTACAAAATAATGAGTGGAATAGATCGAGTCAATAACCAGAGAGATTTCTTCAGGTTAGGGTTGACTGGTTCGGCGGAGTCATAGTCTGAAAATATTAGGAGGAAGGTATAAAGGATCCTTCAGAAGACGCTTCTTTGCGCAGAGAATTGTGAATGCATGGAATGCGTTGCCAGCTATCGTTGTGGAAGCAGGATCAGTGGGGGCAAGTAAGCGACCACTATACATGTACATGGATAGCAGTGAGGTGAGGGGTGCGTGAATTATTTTGCCAAATTTTACATTACGATTAAATCTTGGCACAACGTCGTGGGCCAAATGGCCTGTTCTGTGCTGAACCTTTCGATGTTCTCTCTGCTATGAAACGACAAGTCCGAGCAAATTTAAACACTTGCAGATCCTAGATCTTTATGCAAAGCATAAATGAGACAATGTCTTTAATTTTGGTGATTTGCTGTTGATTCAAACTGAGAAACATCAGAAAAGAGAGAGAGTAAATGGAGAGAGAAACCGAGAGTGAATTTGAACTGCAGAACTTGCAACTTAGTCAGCAATTCAACTTCACAGGTAGGAGATAGAAAGAGAAGGTAGTGATTATACAAAGTTGTCATAACTGCCACATTTTGTTGAAAAATATGTTCCTACCTTCTTTCTTTCACCTGAGAAACTGGCAAGGCAGATAGAGTGCTCCCAGGATTCATTTATAATGCTTATTCCGAATAACCTGGTCGGCAGTGATAGTGAGGCATTTGACGTGCCGTAAGCTGATGAGTCAAGAGATTTTAAAGAGGTTAACCAAGCTGTTTTAATTGCTTATTAGTTGGTAACAGAAATATATATATAGCGGTTCAGAAACACAAGGAAGGTAGTAATTCAGGCTGACGTCGAGGTCGAAAGAATTAGACATAGTCATTTTGATACTTGACGTGCTTTGAAATTAGATCAGACGATTGAGGCTCGAAGAGATAGTTCTGCTGAATGAGATTAATAACTCACTTCCGGAGATTGTAAGAATTCTCGTGGAAGAACAAAACGTTCAGAAAGTGACAAGGCGACCAGAATTAGCCAATGAATACATGTCGGTGCATAAGACAATCTTCCGGCCAAACTTTTGTCCAGTTATGGACAAATGTTGGGAGAAAGGGAGACCCTACACTAAGTAACAAAGAGTAGAGAACACTGGTAACTGTTTACCACAGGTTAAAGAAGCCCAAGAAGGTGGACAAGAGGTGAAAGTCGCCAGTTGTTTTCACCATAATGGAGTGGGACACCGGAAATTACGGTGCCAGTGGTTTCAGAACGTCTCTGGCAAAAGTTGTTTTCACTGCCTGAAAGTGGGACATGCATAGACACAGTGCTGGTCGATAAGTAAAGGCGCATTGGGAAAACATTCCATAAAAGAAGCTTCACCAGTGGCATGAGAAAAAGTTGGAAAGGAAATCCCAGAAGAGCAGAGGAGCTGCACGAGGTTGTACAGCTGAGGC
This sequence comes from Chiloscyllium punctatum, assembly GCF_047496795.1. Classification (NCBI taxonomy): domain Eukaryota; kingdom Metazoa; phylum Chordata; class Chondrichthyes; order Orectolobiformes; family Hemiscylliidae; genus Chiloscyllium; species Chiloscyllium punctatum. Next base: position 46,135,789 of record NC_092773.1, on the reverse strand, counting down.
AGGGCTGGGTATGGAGTTACTACGTTATCTCTAGAAACTATTCGCTTCTGTGGTTCAGGTTTACTCAGAAAGAACGTGGAAGATGGAAAACTAGGTAGAATTCTGAGACGTACAGGATCTACTCAGGCACTGATAGTAAGGAATGAGTGAAAATGCACTCTTCCTAATCTGTAAATTGGGAGTGTCCTAATTTGTGGGATATTTTGACAGAAAGTTAGCGTATGCCTATGGAGGTTTAGGACGCAATACCAACTCAAGACTGGGGAAGTAGCAGTGTGAGTGTTTGAAAATAAATGTAAGTTCCAGGAATTCAGTTTGTTCTTGTGATGACTTGGCAGGATCCAACGTTGGGGTGACACCCATCGTTGTGAAGAAGTCCAAGAAAGACCAAGAGACTGAGGAGGTAAAACAGAAATATCTCAGTATTTTCCCAGACTATGTGGTAACCCGATTTCACTATCGAAATGACAGCACGAAGTGAGAAGTAAAGAGAAAGATGAAGAAGTTGAGGTTCAGTCAGAGGACACCCAGAGAGTCGTGGATATATCGTACGCTCTGCCCCAGATGGCAGTCGACGACAAGTCTCTGGATAGTTTCAAGAAAGAGATAGATAGACCTCTGAAAGTTAGTGGAATCAAGGGTTATGGGAATAAGGCAGCAAAAGGATACTGATTGGTAATGATAATCCATGATCATAATGAATGATGGTGCTGCCTTGACGGATCGAATGGTCTAATCCTCCACCTCTTGTCTATTATCTATTGTCAACTGATACATTGTTAGACTTAACGGTGCAGTTCAAACCTGAATATGATGAATGTTGAGATGAGAGATAGAATTTTGATTAGTCTGGATCACGTTGGCATTAGTCGGGTAGATATGTTGGGTATGCTCCAGGTTATAAAGGCGCACAAATCCACAGGACCGGATGGGAGCTATCCGGGGTTGCTGAGGGAGGCGAGAGAGGAAATAGCTGGGGCACTGACAGATATCTTCGTGGCATACTCAAATTCAGGTGAGGTGCTGGAGGACTGGAAGGCTGCTCATGTTTTCCCCCTGTACAAGAAGGTAAGTCAGGATATTCTAGTAACTACAGACCAGTGAGCCTGACGTCAGTGCTGCGAATGTTGCGGGAGAAGGTACTGAGGGATAGGACCTACATATATTTAGAAAATAGTGGGAACATCAGTGATAGGCAACATGGATTTGTGGGGATGAGTGGAGATCGTGCCTGACCAACTTAATAGAGTTCTTCGAGGAAGTGAACAGTTTGATAGATGAAGGGAGGGCTGTTGATATCATAGTCGTGGACTTTAGTAAAGCAAGTGATATGGTTCCGAATTGTAGACGAATGGAGAAAGTGAAGTCAAATGGTGTGCTGGATATTCTGGATAGGTGGATAAAGAACTGCGTCAGCAACAGGAGACAGAGAGTAATAGTTGAGGGAGGTTCTCGAAAGGTAGAAAGTTGACCATGGTTTCCACAGGAGTCAGTATTGGATCCACTGTTGTTTGTGATATATATAAATGATCTAGAAGAGGGCTCTGTTAGTATGAGCAGCAAGTTTGCAGATGACACAAAGATTGGTGGAGCAGTACAAAGCGTAAGGGGCTGTAAGATAATACAGGAGGATATAAATGGACTGGAGAGTTGGGCGGAAAAGTGGCAGAGGGCTTTCAATCCAGACAAATGTGATGTGATGCATTTAGGCACGCCTAATTCTAGAGTGAATGATACAATGAACCGAAGAGAGTTGGGAAAAGTTGATGGGCAGAGAGATCTGGGAGTGCAGGTCCATTGTGACCTGAAGGTTGCTGCACAGGTGGATAGAGTGGTCAAGTAGGCATATAGTATGGTTGCCTTCAGTGGACGGGGTATTGAGTATAAGAGCTAGCAAGTCATGTTATAATTGTACAAGACATTAGTTCGGCCTCATTTATAATACTAGGTACAGTTCTGGCCTCCACATTAGCAAAAGGATGTGGACGCTTTGGGGAGGGGGCAGAGAAGGTTTACGAGGATGTTCCCTGGTATGGAAGGCGATATCTATGGAGAGAGTTTGAGTAGTTTAGGTTTATTTTCACTAAAAAAAAGGAGATTGAGGGGGGATTTGATTGAGGTTAACAAAATCAATAAGTATATAGACAGGGTGGATAGAGACAAGTTTGTTTTCCCCAGCGTGAAGGATTCAATAACGTGAGATCATGCTTCCAAGTTGAGGTGAAAAGTTTAAGGGGTATACACGCGGCAAGTACTTCACGCAGAGAGTGGTTGGCGTTTGGAACGCGGTGCCAGCAGAGATGGTAGAGCCGGGCACGGCAGATTCATTAAGGATACGTCTGGGAAGATGCATGAGAAGGTGGGGAACAGAGGAATACAAATGCTTTGGAATTGACCGACAGATTTAGACAGTCCATTTGCATCGGCTCAGGATTGGAGGGCCGAATGTTCCTGGGCTGTAAATGTTCTTTGCTGTTTGTTATTTGAATAGGTAGATTGCAAGCCAACGTGTATAGTCCTGAAAAGCTAAAGGAATTGCAACAGCGAGAAAGGTAATAGAAGTCACACACACACACGCACACACACACACACACGCACACACACACACACACACACACACACACACACACACACACACACATCCTCGGGTGTCACAGGTAGCACATGACATGCATGTAGGAGGTCACCGAGAGGCACAAAAGTTTCAGGCTAAGGTACAATAACATATTTTCTTTGCCTGGAATGCACAAAGATATTGTTTGATTTTGGTCCATGTGTAGTATATTCAAAAGTGGTAGGTAAGTCACGTCGGCAATGAAATCGGCACATTTATTACTAATGCTCATATTTGAAGGTTATTTCACGTGCATTATATTTGAGGTTATAGGTGCCCTCCAAGGAAATAGGCGAGAGAAATAACTGGAGAAACAGTTGTGACTTGCTACCCTGCAGAGTGAGGAATAAAAGTCAGTTGATGTGGATTTTGATGTTCCTCAAAATAGATTAGAAGTCCTTGAGGAGTGCGATAACTAATTAAGTTATCTGTCTGAGGAGGATAAACCTCATTGGAAAGATTTCTCACTGCAGTACAAGGACATATGTACCAATCAGATGGGGAGGACTAATGCCACTGTACAGGATGTAACAAAGGGAAAATTGCTCTGACCAAACAACACATCCATCTGCTCAATACTTCTTTGATAGTCTTGGTTACCAAATCGGACGGGACTCCAGTATTCTGCGTGAATTATTCGAAGGTCAACGTCGCTACAAAACCGCACTCATATCTCATTTCTAGCATGGAGAAAGTCGAACAAGCCAGTTGCATCGCCAATTTGGAGTGAATGCGTGGTTACTGCCAGGTATTTTATCAAGATGTGAAAATAAATTTCTGTGCTTGTAACGCCAAATGGGTTATATCAATTTAAAGTGATGCCCTTTGGAATGACGAATGCACCCGCCACAATCCGAAGACTCATGCACAGTATTGTGGGTGGGTTAGCAACCTGTGTACGATGTAGTGATAACATGGTACAGCTGGCTGAGCTCTTTGAACGACGATGGGAAACAAAACTGGTAATAAACTTAAACAAAACTGAATTTGAGAAAGCAGAAGGGACATTCTTGTTAAATAGCATCGGTCACGGAGGGTTGATCCTAGGGAACTGAAAGACGAAGGCCATTCAGCAATTTCCACAATCAACCTCGAAGAAAGAGATGCTTCGAATTTTCAGACTCAGCACATTCCATCGGAAATTGGTTGCAGATTTCCGCAGTGTAGTGGAGCCTTTAACCGCTTTGCTGAAGAAGAACTCAACGTGTGGCGAAACAGAAATATTCCAGGAGGAATTCGACCATTTTTACATAATATTAAGCAACAAAACAGTTTTAGCTAAACCAAACCTTTCAGAACCTTTGAACGTCAGCATAGATATTACTGACATAGGAGTTGGAGTTGTAATCGCACAGGAAGATGTGAGACAGCTGGTTGGAAAATTTTCGAAGAAGATCAACATCCAACAGAGGAAATGCTACATGAACAAAAAAGAACAATTGTGTTTGGTACTGGCCTTACAACATATTAATGTGTATGTCGCGAACAATGTGTTGGAGACGGTTCTGTGCACGTGTCACAATCCGCTTACGTTCACAGAACGCGTTGAAGTCAAGAGTATGCGACTATTTCGTTGGAGCTTACGCTTCAGACCTCGAATTTAAATTTCGTACACGTTGCAGATTGTCACGCTTGAATTTCAGATGTGTTGTCGTGGGTTTAACTAATGACGTTTCAATGACGTCTGCATTTACTGAGTGCTATATGGCCTATATATTTATACGTGAAGAAATTAAAATGAACGACAGTTGAATTTATCGGTTTGCTAGGGTAACGTGTTTAAAGAAAACAATAAAATAAAATCATTGTTTAATTATGTTTGCTATTTTTTTCTGAAGGCGGGAGGTGTTATGAAGAGGTAAAGAGTCCTGTACCTTTAAGACAGTTTAAATCTAGCAGAACTACCTGACAACACAAAGTGTTCTGAACTGACTATTAATCCAATTGACTCCAATTGTTACAGAATGTGGATTGTATTCACTACTCATTTTCTCTTTCCTTGATTTCAAGCTTCGGCTTCCAAATAATCTTTGGAAAACAAAATTGGTGGTTACAAAGACATCTTAAATTGCATGCATCTTTCACATCTCTTAAAACCTCTCGACAACATAACCTTGTCATTAAAATACTTGATTCCTCAAACCATTTGTAAATTCCCATCCTGAACTGAGGGTGATGGATTTTGGAAAGTCCTTTAACGTGTAGCACTCAAACGAAGAGATGTATTTGTTTCTTCTGAATGTCTCTCAACATATTTATTTTATAATCGCATTTTTAAAAGAAGTGGAAGATATGAAAACTGAAGAGTTTCTCTGATCCCATTTCTGTGCTATATTTTCAGCTACAAGGTCCATCAGGACAGCTTGCCTTGAAGAACGATGTCATTCTTTTAGAGGTGAATATCATTGAGCATTCATCTATAATTCGATACCTAAATTGATTTGCTGTGGTTTATTGGTGAGGTCCTGTTGTGATCCCTTCACAGTGGATGCAAATCCATGATCATCCATAGCTCTGCTCCCGAACTTTGCCATTGTACAAATTGTCGTAACTTTAATAAAGAGCATCTTAAATCTGTCAGTTAGTTTGCTGTTATTTCTTCCATTCATATTCAAAATACGGTGTCACCACGGCAGATCCCTTCAACTATGTGCTGCTAATGTATTCTACTCGTATAAGTGGCCTCTTTCACAAGCATCACTCGGACTCTCCAATGGTCCTGCTAGCTTTCGTTTTTCGTGCTTCCTCTTAGACACACGATTCCCTTTGCTACTCTTATCCCAACCACCCCCACCCCTTTATCCCTCTCTTTCAACCTTGAGAGTCTTTTGTAAGTCCAGAACCTTCCTTGATCGATCATTGCAAAAGAGTTGCGAAGAACATTAAACAATGCAGCATAGAATCAGGCCGAAGATGCTGTGCTGAACATGACACCAAATTTAACTAATTACTTCTGCATGCCCTTGTTCCCTCCATTCATTGTATCATCATGTGCTTATCAGAACGCCACTTAATAGCCCAGATCGTGTATGCATCCACAACCACCCCTTTCGGCATTCTCCAGATTCCTCACACTCTCTGTGCGAAAATTCTTGCCTCTCATATCTTCATAATCTTCACACGGAACAACCCTCCCTATATATTTCACGATGACTGAACTGTACAATCCTCCAGGCATTCCAATCCCCGTGCTATTGTGACCTCCGCCATTCACTCCTCCCGCCCAATCGCTGTCACCTTCTGCAGTCACTCTAAATCTCCCTATCACTGTCACATCCTCCTGTCACTCCAACCCATCCTATCACTGCCATCTTCTCCAGTCACTCCAATTCTCCCTATTTATCTCATCTCCTCAAGTCACTCCAGCCCACAATGACGTTTTCACGTCTTCCAGTCATTCCGATCCTCCCTCTTGCTGTAACCTCTTAAATTCATTCTAGCCATAAATGTTTTTCCCTCCTCCAGTCACTCCAAACATTCCTATCTCTGTCACCTCCTCCAGTCACATCAAGCCTCCTGATTGCTGTCACTTCCTCCAAGCATTCCAACACTCCCTATTGCTGTCCCCTCCTCCGATCACTCAAGCCCTACACATCATTTGCACCTCCTCTCGTCAGCCCAAACATTCCTACCTCGGTAATCTCCTCCACTCACTACAAACTTCCCTATCGTTGCCACACCTCCAGTCACTCCAATCCTACCTGTCATTCTACTTCCTCCAGTGATGGCAACGTCATAAGTAATGGAGTGAAAGCGGAAGCAGGGTACTGAGTTAGATGATCAGTCCGGACTGCATTAGACAGAGGGGTAGGCTCCTGGGACTGAATGACATTCAACTGCACATCTACAAAACACTCTCTGTTTGCATGACTTCCTTCAGTCACTACTACCTTCTCTATCTGTGTTAAACCCACAAGACCTGCTCACCATGGAAATTTCTCAGACAGCAGAATATTACTTATCTCTCTATCAGTAATTACAGCCCTCCAAGTCTGATTTTTCCTCCAGCCCAAAACCTTTTCGAACTTTATGACATCTTTTAGCTGCTGGAAACGAACCGATCTCTGTAACTCCGTATCCTACAGCCTCCATACCTTTGGGTACCCCTCCAATCCCTCCAGCCCCCTGCTTTTGTAGCCTTATCACACACACTGACAACTCTTCCCGAACTGTAACTTTAACTGTTACTGTTAACTTATCCTACAAACCTCTCTGTTTGAATTATCCTTTTTGTTTATTAGTCCTTCCTGTGTCTGCAACCCATACAAGCCTCTGCAGCACTCCTTACATCTGTAAACTACTTCATTCCTCACACCATTCTCTGTGTCTGTACCTACCTCCAGCCCAGTTATCACTCCATATCTGTCAGATCCAAAGCTGTCCCGACAGACTCTGCATTCCACTCTCTTTTTAACATCCCCCAGGTGCTGCAAGTCATCCTATAATCTGTAACCCTCTGAGCTGCAATAACATTCCACCATCTCGGTTTGCTCCTGTACTCTCTACAATCCCGCCAGTTTCTCAACCATTGTCTCCCTGTGAAAATCTGTAACTTTCCCTCTGTGTTCCCTGTTTCTGTCCAAAACATTTCTGTCTCTCTGTTAACTCATCCAAACCCAACACACATCACGATCTCAGTAAACTCCTGCAGATCCTCCATCCTTCCATCGCTACTGCAACCAATTGCAGCACGTGTTCCCCTCATTAAATCCTGAAGAATTGTACTGGCTTGACAAAGTGCTCCTGTCCGATAAGTTGATCTTGCTGCTCCACGGATGCTGCCTGATATGCTGTGCTTTTCCACACATCTTTACACTCTCACCTTCTCCACAGAAAGGCAGACCCCTGTTCAGACAACAGGAAAAAAATGTTTAGCGAGCAGATTGGAATGGGAGGTGGAGGTTAACACGTGCCTCAGAGACAGTAAGCCTGTTAGAGAGCAGAATGGAGTGAAAGCTGGAATACTAAACGTCCCTGGAAGGCACAGAGACGACGACCCTGTGAGGGACCAGATTGGAGTAGGAGCTGGAGGATTACTCGTAACTGGAAGTCGCAGAGGCGGTAAACCTGTGAGGGAGCAGTGTGGAATGGAAGCTAGAGAATAACACGTACTTTAGAGACACAGAGTCCATGAGACCGGCAGGGAGCAGATTGGAGCAGGAGTTGGGGCATGTCACGTACCTGGGGGTCACAGAGACGGTAAACCCTTGAGGGAGCAGAGTGGAGTGGGAGCTGGAAGATTACATGTACTTGGGATAAACAGAGAGAGAGAGACGGTGTGTGGTTCGAATCATTGACTCAACGCTCCCATCAGTCTCCTGGTCCAAGATCCCTTCGAGTTACTGCTGCTGCTGAAAAACAGAAATGGAGCACTCCCACGCCCGAGGTAACTTATAAAGGAAATAAAATATTTCCACTTTCATTCTGACTTCTTATCAATCAACTGACTTTCTGATGATATTTTCTAGAATAAGCCAATATATTGAGTTTCACATAAGGCCAATCCCACTCATTGGACCACATACCGCATCAACACACCGCCCTCTCCACCACAGCTACACGTCTCTCATCTGCAATGTTTTATAATGAAGATTAACAGGGTTGCTTATTATAAACAGAATCAAAGAGATACGATGAAATCCTTCACTATCCCTCAATGGTTACCAAATTGCATTCTGAGCTCCTTATTCCCACAACCTCACCTATAGCCCTTGATTGGCATGTTTACATATATATATATATATATATATATATTTACTCACACATACATATATATATATACACACGCACACACAAACGCAAGCACACATATGTTTGTGCCATAATGATAACCAATAAGTCTGGCTCCACCGCTCAATGGGCAAGATTATTGCAAGGACTCACAGCATTAAACAAAATCTCCTCACCACGATAAGAAATCGTGAGTAATTTTCGATATTTTGTTGCTGTGAATGCAAACAGTTATATTGGAAAAGTTGGAGGAGCTGCAGGGTCAACAATTGTTTGCCTCGTGTCATAAAAATGAAGTCATGTGGCGTGAAGCAGCATTCTGCAAAAATACTGTTATTCCCAGTGAAGTTGGATGTCAGTATGCGCTGTGTGTCGGCCTTCCCTTCTTCATGGAACAGTGAAGATTACTGAAGATTTCAGGATTGTGTTTGACAGATCTTCAATGGACCCTTCAATGGGAACAGAGGGAACATGGTTTTTCGGCTACCATGTGTTCAACCATAATGTTTGCAAACTGTGTAATAGGCTCGAGGGGCCGAATCGTGAAAGACACCTCCCACCTCATGTGATATTATCTCGGTCAACCTCTTGAGGCTGTTGCATAGACACATAAAGATATCATCCGAGGAGTCAGGACTATTAGAATCAACACAAAAACAGTTGCACAGAAGTCGACGAGGTCATTCAATACTTCACAGCTTCTCCACAGAAAGGCAGAGCCCTGTTCAGACAACAGGAAAAAAATGTTTAGAAAAACTGTTAAGTTGTAATGTAAAGATATAACTATTCGATGGCTTCCAAGAACGGATCAGCAAATATTTACCGTTGTGTCAGTAATTTGGATCAGGGAAATGTATGGATTAGAGCTCAACTCGATCACACAAGAACGCAGTCATTAAATAAATTGTCAGATGGATGGAGAGAGTGTGAAATGGGATGCAGAAATGGCAAGTAAATTAGAAACCATAAATCAACAAATAGTACAGCGTGAGCACATTACCTTTACAAAGGATATTCCAGCTTAACTTTCAACCTTAAAGATGGGATGTTCTTGATTTCAAAAGAGATCGCACCGGGAATGAGAGCAGGTATGATGCATTGGCATGAAAGAAGGAGCTGCGATGGAGTCATACCGACTGGGGAAAGTTCACTTGGTCGAACTTGGGACCAAATAATACAAATGTATATTTCAACTAAGAGAACGAGAAAATGCAACTGAGAAGAGAAACAACAGCCGAATGCTCGCTCTTTCTTTTTTCGTTTCTCCTCACAGCAAACTCGTTGACTCGTCACATTGTTGGAAGACCTTAATGAATCCCATAGATGTTTCATTAAAGTCTTCCAACTGTCTGTAGCAAAGAGGAAGTGAATCGAATGTAGCTGTACGAGAATGAACTTCCAGAGGCAGGATCTTGCCTGAAATTGATAATTTTGCAATGCCATTCGTGACAAACTGTCACTTTCTTTTTTGCCAATACATTATCTATTACTTCGACAAAGTAATTCAAGTAATAATTTCTTGGAATTTTCATGTCTGTGCTTGCACTGATGCACTGACACGTCTGTGTGTGCGTGTGTGTTCCTCTGTGCGCGTGTCAGTTTCAGTGTGCCTGTTTGCATCAGTGTGTCTGTGTTTGTCTGTATCTATAACTAAGTGTGTTAATGCATTTGTGCGTTTCCATATCAGGCGTATGTGTATCTGCATCAATACGTCTATGCTCATGTGTGTCTGTATCAGTATGTGGTTTAATATTTGTATGCGAGTGAGTGTATCTAAATCAGAATAGTTGTGTAGTGTCAGTGTGTGTGTATGCATCAGTATTTTACAGAACTGTACATACATCAGCAAGTTTGCATATTCAAAACTGTTCATCAGATGTCTTTGCGTCTTTGTTGAGGAAGATGACCTTAACAATTAACCGGTTATATACTGCTGACTTAAGAAACTTGGCTGACTTGTTCTGCACACTGAACGTCACACCGTCATATAATTGGCCGTAACAGTATTCTGTTGTGTCGCCGGGTCCTTGGAACTTAAATATTCACTCTGCTTTCTCTGGCAGATACTGCTAGGCTTGAGATTTTCCAACAGTTTCAGTGCTTGTGTGAGGCTATATCATAAGACAGTTTACATTGATTTTTTTTTTTGTGACCTGATGATGGGGACTGAAAAGGAAAGAGTAATCATTCCAAAATTCATTCGGACAGATATGAAGAATGTTTCGTAATGATCTTTAGAATGTAGAACTCCGTGGCACACAAATGCTCGCATTGGGTGTCTCTAAGTTATATGGAGGTTCCCTTACATTTTTGACCGATGAGGAAATGACGGATAACATGGACAGACAGAGCAGTATGGCGAAGATCACAAACGGATCTGTGACACATTGTCAAATCGTCGCTTTACAAAGCTTCCTCCGTCTGCAACTTCTGCTTAATTTATTGGTCAGACTGTAGACTAAAATTCATTACGGACACAGCATCTGTAAATTCCCAGGGTCAGCTTGACATGCATTCTGGTCACCCTGAATTCAGTTGTTTTTATTAGGATAAGTACATCGTCAAAAAAAAACTTCCGTTAATCATGGACGATCTGTCACCCTAAAAATAGAGATTTGCATAATTTTGGAATTGAAAAGATTCAGAGTCAGTGTGAAAAAGATGTGGGAATGTGGCTCATTGGTGGAGTTAAACTTCAGATGCACCCGACATATGTAGGGAATATTAATATGGAAACCTTAGCACAAGAAAAGCCACTGTAGATTAGTGAGGGCAGAAGTGATGGGTAAACAAGACTTTGAGTAATTGGGGATCCAGGCACCAAAGTTGTGAATGAGCTGAAGTTTTTCGAGTTTGGTTGGAATGCCGTTGAGACAAGAGTTGGAATAACTGAGTATAGAGTCATCCAACCGACATGCATGCAAACTGAGGCAGTAAAAGAAGTTGGCAATGCAATGGTGGTCGAATTACGTGGTTGTGTTAATAGACTTCAAATGTGACCAGAAAATCATCCCTGTGAAACGTAGAGGACCGAGTGCTGCAGATTCACTGATCCAGACTCAGTCATCGACTGGAGATGGATCAAAAGCTTGCTCACCACTGACAAGATTGTGACGCTCCGATGGAGCATGGATCCCATTAGGAGGCAGAAAGAGAAACGAATTTACAATGACACATATTATGGTTAGTTAAATCATGTGTTTGATAGTTGAAATAAGGACTGAACAGTAGTAATAGTGTGGTGATTTGGACCACAATGATTGTCAAAGTAACCGAAGAGCAGGAAAAAATAGTCTATGTCCCTCACTGACTGTATGGACTGTGTTATCTACACGAGTGTTAAGGCTATTATGCTATAGAAATGCAGGACATCAGTGAGACCACATCATGACTCTCCTGTGCAGTTTTGTTCGCTAAATCTGTTAATTATGTTCATGCTATAAATGCATTCCAGAGAAAATGCACTTAATTCATGCCAGGCATGCATGAGCTTTTTTATGAGGAAAGTTCACCTCGTTTACATGGGAGTTTAGAAGAGAGGTGTATTGATTAAAGTTTGTAAATTTCACCACTGTCGTAATAGTGCCTCTATGAAAATGAGATTTCATCTTGTGATGATCCCAAATGCATTTTCTTTAATGTATGGCTCATTTTTTTTTAATTCAAAGAAGAAAAATATCATTTTTCCTTACTTTCTTACAGGTTTGTGACTGTTTTTAATCTTTTTTTCTTTCAGTACAGATACACACAAGCACCATAACGACCAATAAGTCATTCAGGCTCTGAAGCCTGCACCCGATTTAACAAGACCAGGGCTGACCTGACTCTCCTGCTTATTCTTGATACGCTTTCACTCCATTGTCGAACAAAATCCGATCGACGTGATGGGATATTTCCTCCACCATCTATTCAAGAGTTAAGTTCGAAATCATGACTGCATTTAAAAAGATGATTTTTTTTTTCCAACGGCGACTCCTGATTTTTAAATTGTGAATTCGTGTCCTGGATTCTAACGAAAACTGAAGCAATTGAAGCAATTTTATCCCGTCAAGATCCCATAGTTTCAGAGTAAGACATTGAAACAAAGCTGCAGAGGTAATCCATTCAGACCACGAAGCTGTTCTTCACTATTCAATAACATCGAGGCTGATATGATCGTAGAATTATACAGTAAATAAGAAAGCCATTTGATCCGTGTTGTCTGTATCAGCTCCCTCAAATGCTTCCCGTCTAATCCCCCTCTCAAGCCTTATCTCCATAGCCATTTGTCGAAGCAAGGATTGGACTCCACCTCGGGGAACTGACCCGCTCCAATTTTTGGTATGTTATTCACTGCATTCTCAAATACACCTCTTAATCTTATTGTCATAGTCCTTCATTCCCTTAGTACCCGAAAATCTGTCCATCATCACCCTTGACTTTAATTCCAGACACAGCTTGAAAACTCTTTCATTCACTGCTGTCTGAAAGAAGAAGTCATCACTGTCCCTGTCATAAATTGCCATCTTTTAATCTGAGGATACTATCTCTAGTCACAGCATTGAGCTATTCTGTCCTTATTCCCATGTAATTTTACATTAACCAACATATAGTCCAATAACTTGCCGTGTTGCATCCTATCACTGATTTCGTGAAAAATCCTTTGGACTTGCTTCCGTGATTCATTTTTGTTCTTCTTGCAAACATGGAGTTACTACATTCCCTTCTGTCACACACGTCATTCTATTATAAGTAATATCAGCCCCAACATCGATCCGTTTGGCACTTCGCCAGTGAATGGGCGCCAATGTAGGCATGCTACCCTGATCATAACTTTCTATCCTTCGGAACGAAATTCTTGTGGCCGATGTACTTCAATGAAGTCAATATTGAAATTTCCTACGCTGGTGCGGGAATTCAAATCACACAATTGGCATTATTCTACGCGCAAATCGGACATCCAGCGAACAGATCTCTCTATATCCCCTCAGCCCTGGATACTAAAGCACTGCCCTCTAAATCTACATTCAGTTTGGCGTATAAAAACTCTGATTTTTAAAAAAAACTTCTTTATTACTTGCTACATTTGAACAAAAATGTTTTACGATTTTTGCATAAGAAACATCGGATCCTACCGCATTTTATTCATTCTCTGTGACCTCTCATCAAATCATGATACGTCCTCAGGAATAAATTCACACTTCAACATATAATCTTCTATTTCTCATATTTTGATCCACTTACCCGATCAATGATTGCCTTCTTATACACTTCAGAGTTTGATAGAGATGGATTCTTCATTTGTTTTTAGTGCAGATGTGGATAGGTTTTTGTTGAGGAGGTGAATGAACTATTTCTGGTAGAAGGAAACAGCGGCATATATAACAGAAACAGAAGAGTCATAACTTTTTTTAATGAAAAGTACTCAATAAAATACGTTGAACATTCAACTACTTCTTTCAGTTTGCCAATTTATAGTAAGAAACACATAATGCTTACTGTTACCTTGTTTCTTCATTGTTCGACTTTTTGTATGAAGTAATGCTTCACGTTATAACTCTATTGCACTGACTATTTTGCATCTAAGCTTTTTATACCAAGATACCCTTACCTAACGCGGTGCTTTGTCTTTTTCACTGTAATCCTGCACTTCTGTACTTCCGGACATGAGGCAATAAAATCTAAATCTACATATAAACACAAAAGAACGTCAGAGATCCATGGCCAAATTGCCTCGTCGCTATGTCTGTAGCGAACCGAATTCTTTCTCAATTTCCATCCTTTCATTAATGCTAATTTCAAGCAATTCCTCGTGAGTTCAGTTTACAAAGTGAGCTGGGAAAAATAATCAGCACGGTCAAAACCGACTGACACATCCATTCTGCTGGATAAGGACAGTGGATCATGATCGCAGCAAATACCATATTTCTTGAGGGAACTAGGGACTAAAGATGACTTCTGTCCCAGAAAACTTCTCTCATACTCCATAAGCTAATTGATAAGAATATAAAATAAATTACTTCGTTCACTGATGCCACTGGAAGATTTTCGTCAGCCTTCACGAAGATAGAAACGATGTTTTCACCTCTCCGAGGCGTCAAAACATCCAATATTTGGAAATATTATTGGACATCATATTGCGATATGCCTACATCTGCCTTCGAATGTGAGGTGCATGGAAAGTCAATGAAACAGTGACATTTGTGGGACTGGGCATTATCATCCTCACCTTCGTGTGAGACTCCAAGTTTGTTGAACAACATAGCACGCCTTTGAAAGCACACCTTTCTTCGGAAAACAATTGTGTTACAATGGACTCCTGGATTGTCGAAAAATTTGGAAAACTTGGAGTACATTGGCCACCAAATCTCCACCTCCTCACTTTTAGTAGAAAATTTGGCCCAGTTGCATTGTTTGCTCAATTTGTCAGTTAACGTTCAGGTCTTCCTTGAAAATACGTCACAGCTCTACAACAATGCAGAAAACCATTCACAGCATCGCCCCAACATTTCCAATGTGAAAAGGACAGCAACTGCTGCACATGCGCGTGATGCCACCTCGGTAGTTATAATAAATTTGCCTTGCTGTTGTTTCCCTTTCTTCTATTCATGTTCTGTTCTGAAGAAACAGAGCCATTTTTTCCTGTCAACCTCCAAAGTGGACTGTTCATTTATACAAAGAAGTGGTTGGCAGTGTAGCTCGCATCATTTTCTCCCGATCCGTAATTCTAATGTCTGATGCCTGTGAAGCAAAGCACCAAGTCCAAGTGCGGGATACACAGAGAGAAATAAAGGACAATATAGGCAGAGAATTCGACGCATCCGGAAGTGGAAGCGTTTTCTTTTGATAGAATAGAAACTTCAGAGAAAGGGTACTCGCGTATTTTAGTTTTGTTTCAGAATAGTTTATGCACAACACGAGCGGTGCACGATTTTTTTGTCTATTACGAATTCGATCAAATCAGTGGCTGGTTTGCCCAAACTGGAGGACAGTTAAATATTAAAGTTGATACTTGTGCGACCCTGTATTCAGATATTGGTCAGAGTAAGCACGGCAAGCCTTTTCTGAAGGGAATTTTAAAAAACTGCATTGTGATGTAAATCCTGCAAAGTGATAGGGACTATTCATTTCTACAACAGCGTGCATGCACACACACACACGTATACGGATATATATGCGTTCGTGTGTGTGTGCGTATGTCTCTGTGTGTATATTTATATATAATATCTATAAAATTAAACTAGCAGCTCCGTGGCGGTATTGAGTCCATTTCCTTTGCATTTGCCTTGGGATCTGGATTACTAGGAAAGCTACATTATAACAATCCGCTGTGAACGCTATCTGAAGATTTTAAGCTTCCATTCGATATACTCGCAAATGCAAGTATCGTGAGAAGAGAATTGGAACATTCGTGTCCAGAATTGAGCAGGCTACCATATGCGGATAGAAACAAAATTAGTTGAGAGCAATAACACTTATCATGTTTGAAGAGTCTGGTTTCTCTTCAGATAATAGAGTTATATTTGCTTGGCAAAGAATGGGGCTTGCAAGCAGAAATGTTGGCAATTGTTCCCATGTTGACAAAGTTTTAATAACTAAATTATTAATGTAGTGCAAATGTTTATTGAATTAATAGTCAGAAGAAGTATCTTACCAAGAAAACCAACAATTGCGAGATAGCAACCAGTTTGCACCACACAAAGTATAAACCTTATCTGCATTCCTAACAAAGACCAATCTTGAAAAGTATCAGAAAGACCCAAAGACAAACTTTAGTCGATTGCTTTAATATTTCAGTCTGTTCCTGCCAGATTCTGGTCTGCCTGCCCCTCACTGTGCAGCTGACGATTCCTTACCGTGTCGCATGCGATGCTTTATCTTTTACTTTGGTAAAACACAGGCATCTCTTATAAATAGAAGATGGAATCTGGATATTGATAAAATTGGGATTCATGCAGACGGATATTAATTCCCGTCAATGTACGCACAGTTTCAGTTCACCGTTTTCCTTCCAAAGCCTTTCTATTGTGGCATTGCAGCTCTTTTAACGAGGAAATGTTGTCGTTGACTTTATTCACAGGGGTCAAAAAGGCTGAGGTTCCGAGATGTCTGCAACATTCGACATGGAAAAGTCTTTAAATTATGTCTTTTTTTTCGACAATAGTTCGACAATAGGATGGCCACTTATCCTAGTTCAAGGGTTGTTTTGATTAGGTTTTATTTGCACCTGCGGGTCAAGTTTTATATACAAACCCAGAGAAGGTGCCAGGAAATTTTTTTTCTGATATCTCTCCAGTAAGAATTCGTATTTCATTTTTCTTTTCATTTCAAACGTTGTGCTTATGGAAAATTGCAATTAGTTGCAACAGTATTATTAAGATGTGATAGATCCGATTGGATTTTTAGACAAGTTATTCTAAATGCAATTCTCTTTGGTTCATGTTTCATTCAGTAAATTCATTCTGTGTTAATTAAAGCTGAGTGGTTGGGCCAGCTGCATCACCCCTGGAATATCCACTGTACACCTGCTTAAAACAGGAAGAAAAGTTATGGTCTGGGCTAACTTCTTCACATATTTCGACCTGATCTGGCTTGGTCTGGAACCCTATCACGTGTTAATGATCTTTAGTCAGTCTTGCTGGTACTTATTCGTTTTAATTATTGAAGCAATGATGAAAGGAGCAAAGGGACTGCAGATAGTCAGTCCATCTTACTTCAAAATGAAGATCTACCAGAGGCCTGGAGAGTTGGAAATATCTACCTTTTTGTGAAAAAGGAGAAGAAGTAAACATTATAATCAAGTCCACTAACTGCTTTATTTGTCAAACATTTCGGAAATATTTGGTGTCCAAAATGTTGGGAAATAAACTGATGGTTTTAAAATATGTATTTTTGATAGACAACAATCCTAGATATATGAACAAAAAGTTATGCCAAATTCACTCAACTCATTGGCTTACTTTCAAATCACAATAGGTCCATGAGCATTTCCTGCCCTGGTTACAAGACTGGCAATCGAATTGAATGCACGGACTAGATAATCTGGACATGACATCGACTACAACGTCGAAAATTAGATGGAGTGTGGGAAGATGGTTGCTGTGATGATATTCCAGAGAAATTAGCTTTTATCTCAGTCTCATTGCCTTCGGGTGGCGGCTTGGCTCAGTGAATAACACTGCTCCCTCACAGAGATAGGTCCCGTGTTAAGACCACAGTTGAGAAGCATATTTCTGTTCTCCCAATGTCAGTTTGGGTTTTCTCCGCGTGCTCCGGTTTTCTCCTGCAGTCCAAAAACGCTCTGACTTCGTGGTTTGGCCATGTTAAATAGACCACAGTATCCAGAAGCATTAGGCTTGCCAAGGAAAGTGTAGGGTTACAAGGACAGATTGGAGGTGAGTCTGAGTGCGATGGTCGTCAGAGAGTCGGTGTGAAATTGCTGAGCTAAATGTTCTGTTTCCACACTGTAGCGAATCTATGGTGCATGCAACGTAGAATGCAGAATATCTCAGAGGTAAGGATTGTGGGCAGTCGATATCAATTGAATGGGTCAGTTGAAAAGGGGACAAGGAGCACACTCACTTGGTGTGTTTTCTTTATTTTTAGAAATATAATGACATATGATTGCCCAAATGCAGTCAGCGTAGAGAGTTTACATTAGATTACTTACAGTGTGGAAACAGGCCCTTCGGCCCAACAAGTCCACACCGACCTGCCGAAGTGCAACCCACACATTCCCCTACATTTACCCCTTTACCTAACACTACGGGCAATTTAGCATGGCCAATTCACCTGACCTGCACATCTTTGGGCTGTGGGAGGAAACCGGAGCACCCAGTGGAAACCCACGCAGACACGGGGAGAATGCACAAACTCCACACAGTCAGTCGCCTGAGTCAGAAATTGAACCCGCGTCTCTGGTGCTGTGAGGCAGCAGCGCTAACCACCGTGTCACTGTGCAACCCGCAAAGAGTGCATAGAGATGTAGGTTACAACATGATAGAAGTGATGCTCAAACTTCATAAATAGTTATTTGGTCCTCATCTATGATATTGCGGCAACATCTCTTAGTGATCGTTCTCACTGGATTATTTGCTCCAGTCTCTCATTAAGATCACTCTATGCTACGATCTCCTGTTTCTATTCTCCAGGTCGATTTGCATTTTCCACCAGGAACAAATCCATAGACGAAAGTGTTGCTATTCAGTTGTTTAAAAATTTCAAGCATGACACTTTTTTATCACAAGAACTATTTTTCTCACAGCGAATGTGCAATAGCATTAATCCATGACTGAAGAGTGTAGTGGAGGGAAGTAATATCGATGTATTCAACAGAATGTTGGATTCCAATTGGAAAAAAAAGTGTGTAGGTATATGAAAGGAAACCAGGAGATTAGTAATGTGTATTGATCAGTTTGGAAAGCTTGTGCACACACCACAGACTAAAGGGCACTCATCTAGTTACAATAATGTATTGTTTTTATGATACTTATTAGAAAGAACAGTCACCTAAAGAGACAGGCTTGATTGATGCAGGACGCACCATGTTGAACTATTAGTAATCGATCCCACGGAAGGCAAGACCTCATGATCTGATACCATACATCACGGAATGCTGAAGAAGGCAAGTGCGGAAATTGTTGAAGTCTTGCCCGAAATGTTTGTTTCATGTTAAGTCACACGGTGTTTGGAAGAAGCCTGGAGACTATTAACAACGTTTCTTTTATTCACAATTTCGCCAAGAATAATTCGTAATGGTACAGGCCAGTGAGCTTTACGACAATAGCAGGGAATTTATTGCAGATGTGTCTTAGAAGAGGACATTTAGAACAAAAACATGAAGAGAAAAGACATTTTCTGGTGACAAAAGTCTGATATCGAACGCAGGAGGAAAGTATAGGTAAATTGCATGAACCATGGCTTCAACAGACAAAGGGTTGCTCGGTTTGAGGTCTCCAGTTTCCTGGAAATAGTAGCAGAAATAGTAAAGGTCATCAAGAATGCATATATCATGCATGTCTTCGTTACTTGGGCATTGGGTATAATATTTAACAAGGAATATTGCAGATTTATGGAACTTAAGGTCGGCCCCTTTTAGAATATTGTGTATAATCCCCTTTGTAACTCGACCAGTTGGATGTGGAGGCTTTGGAGAGGCTACACAGCTGGATAATGGGATGTAGCCCGTTGTCAATGTATTAGCTGTGAGGATAGATTTGATAATTAAACTGGATTGCATTCAGTTAAAAGTTGGATGATGACGGGCAATCTGATAAAAGCTTTGAACATGACACGAGGATTGGATTAATGGATCGTTCGAGTCTTATTTTTAACCCAAGTTTGAAATGTCAATTATGTGGGAACATAGGGTTAAGATGAGAGCACTTAAGACGAAAGGAGATGAGAGAGGCGAGTCTCGGCTTTGTACGCAGACTGCTAAGTGCCTGGAATACACATCCAGATTATCGGGAAGGCGGAAACAATGGCAACATTTAACGCGTATATTGCCAGTTTTCTGAACAGGCCGGCAAAGGAGGGATACGGAGCACAGAGAGTACAACGGTATTTAGTCTAGAAAGGCAATATCTGTCGTGGCAGTCTTGGGAATTCCTGTTCCGGTGCTGTAGTCTTTTGCTCTTTTACTCTAAATTTGCAATGTTGCAATAAGGTTGAGGAAAAAAAGGTTCAGACAGAGCATTGGAGGGATACAGGATAGCCAGAAGAGAGCTGAAGAAAGGGATTAGGAGAGCTGAGAGAGGGCATGAATAATCTTTGGTGAATAGGATCAAGGATAACCCCAAGGCATTTTATGCGTATGTGAGAAACATGAGGTTGACGAGAACGAGGGTAGGTCCAATCAAGGACAGTAGTGGGAGACTGTGTATTGAGTCGGAAGAGGTAGGAGACGGCTTGAATGAGTACTTTTCTTCAGTATTTACAAACGAGAGGGACCGTATTGTTGAAGAGGAGAGTGTGAAAATGACTGGTACTTATTAGGAAGGACGATGTGTTGGACATTTTGAACAACCTGAGGATAGACTGGTCCCCCGGGCCTGACGGGATATATCCTAGGATTATGTGGGAAGCAAGAGAGGAAATTGCAGAATCGTTGGCAATGATCTTTTCGTCTTCACTGTCAACGGGGATGACACCACGGGATTGGAGCGTGGCGAATGTTGTGCCCTTGTTCAAAAAAGGGAATAGGGATAACCCCAGGAATTACAGGCCAGTTAGTCTTACTTTGGTGGGAGGCAAAGTAATGGAAATGTACTGAGGGATAAGATTTATGAGTATCTGGAAAGACACTGCTTGATGAAGGACAGCCAGCACGGATTTGTGAAGGGTAGGTCTTGCCTTACAAGTCTTATTGAATTCTTTGAGGAGGTGGCCAAACATGTGGATGAGGGTAGAGCAGTGGATGTAGTGTACACGGATTTAAGTAGGGCATTTGATGAGGTTCCCCATGGTACGCTTATGCGGAAATTCAGGCGGCATGGGATGGAGGGAAATTTGGCCATTTGGATAAAAAACTGGCTTACCGGTCGAAGTCAGAGAGTGGCGGTAAATGTTCAGCCTGGAGCGCAGTTCCAAGTGGAGTTCCGCAGGGATCAGTTCTGGGTCCTCTGCTGTTTGTAATTTTTATTAATGACTTGGAAGAGGGAGTCGAAGGGTGGGTCGGTAAATTTGCAGATGATACGAAGATTGGTGGAGTTGTGGATAGTGAGGAGGGCTGTTTTCGGTTGCAAAGGGACGTAGATATGATGCAGAGCTGGGCTGAGGAGTGGCAGATGGAGTTCAACCCTGTCAAGTGTGAGGTGTTCCATTTTGAAAGAACAAATAAGAATGCAGGATACAGGGTTAACGGTAGGGTTCTTAGTAAGGTGGAGGAGCAGAAGGATCTTGGGGTGTATGTTCATAGATCTTTGAAAGTTGCCACTCAGGAGGATAGACCTTGTAAGAAGGCCTATGGTGTATTAGCGTTCATTAGCAGAGGGATTGAATTCAAGAGTCGTGAAGTCATATTGCAACTGTACAGGACCTTGGTTAGGCCACATTTGGAGTACTGTGTGCAGTTCTGGTCGCCTCACTTTAGGAAAGATGTGGAAGCTTTGGAGAGGGTGCAGAGAAGATTTACCAGGATGTTGCTGGAATGGAGAATAGGTCGTACGAGGCTAGGTTGAGAGTGCTAGGCATTTTCTCATTGGAACGGTGAAGGATAAGGGGTGATTTGTTACAGGTTTATAAGATGATCAGGGGAATAGCTAGTGTAGACAGTCAGAAACTTTTTCCCCGGGTACAACAGAGTGTTACAAGGGGACATAAATTTAAGGTGAAGGGTGGAATGTATAGGGTAATGTCAGGGTAGGTTCTTTACCCAGAGAGTGGTGGGGGCATGGAATGCGCTGCCTGTGGGTGTGGTAGAGTCAGAATCATTGGCGATCTTTAAGCGGCAATTGGATGGGTGCTTTAGCTCGGCCAAATGTTCGGCACAACATCGTCGGCCGAAGGGCCTGTTCTGTGCTGTATTGTTCTATGTTCTATGTTCAAGGAGCTCAACGCATGCAGATGGTAATCGCCTGGTTTTCTAGTAAGGCAATTCATACCGTATTGGACTCAATTTTCAGGTCAGTAACTTTCACAGCAAAGTTCCTGTTGATGAGAATCCAACACAGATATATTCAGTTGTGACTTCTTTGTATTACTAGTAGTAGAGCAGACAGATTTTCTCATTTTCACATTTCATACGTAAGGGTATTTTATATTTCTAAATGTCCTTTCTGATTATTTTCACTCCCTTTGTCTTATGTTTTGGGCACACCCGTCATATTCTATCCTGTTGTACTTGTCCCCCTGAGGACTTCCTCCCCGTACATACACATCCATATGCAATTATGCATGTTTGATTTTTAAAAAATATACTGTTTCATTTCCGTTGAGTAATTGGGTCGAACCATCTCTGCAATTTACTTCGTTTCTCTCTGCGTAGCTGTTGCCAGACCTACAAAGTTTCTCCAGGATTTTGTTTTATGTAATTCTTAGCATTTGTAGTGATACGACACAGGGTAAACCATTCTGCATATTTAAACTAGACACGCATGAAAGCTCGCATCATGCCGTGGTCTCTTCAATTTCGAGTAGCAAGGAGTTATCCCAAATATCATTATTTAAGGAAGAAAAAAATGACATTGTTTTCTTTAAGCCCAAAAGAGAACATTAAACAACAACTTGTTACAAATCCTTTCTCGGAACACTATTACTGAATCAAAATCCACAGTATTGGTACGATAAAATCCCCCTTAAATTTATGACAAATCGATTTTCGAAATCATTTGTAGACTTTGGTTTCGAACATCCTTTGGATGTTTCTGTACTTCGTCTTCTGTCATCTACTGCGAAACGTTTGTTTAGCCAGGTATATTTTAGAGAGCTATTCTTCTGGTAGTCTGTTGGCTATTGGCTGTTCTTTATTTTGTTTTATATTACGGCCTGATTCTTGCCTTCTAAATTTTCGTGGCAAATTTGAGAATCAGCTTCAAATCCCAAATACTCTTTCTAAATTTTAAGATGCATGTCTCTCTCTCTTATTTTTCCCGAACACAAGTCACCAAGAGTA
Organism: Chiloscyllium punctatum; assembly: GCF_047496795.1. NCBI lineage: Eukaryota > Metazoa > Chordata > Chondrichthyes > Orectolobiformes > Hemiscylliidae > Chiloscyllium > Chiloscyllium punctatum. The sequence continues at coordinate 46,112,852 of NC_092773.1, read as the reverse complement.
AACAAATTTTCTTACCTAATTTCATTTCAGTATCTAGGGCACTAACCAGCAAGGTTTCATCTCTACTGGATTTTCTCGCTCTCCACAGACACTCAAATCTGTCCAATTCACACACCGTAATCTGTCTAAACCTAGCCAAATCAGCAATCCGAGAACCAAACTGTTCAAATCCGGGGGAAGAGCCCGAAGATATTGGACCGATCATTGGTTTGATGCAATTGAAAAGAGTAAAATTCAAATGCGATTGGATTTTGGTATATGGGACATAATGTAACCTGATTGTCCGAATTTTAATTTGTTGTATACTTACCATAACAATGTGGCTCCAAGCATTTGCTTTACAACCAAATGTTGCATTTTTAAGTCTTTCTGTGCCAGCTAGAAGTTTCAGTTTCTTTAAAGGTACAGTACATCTTGCCAAATTTATAACAACTCCCCCATTCATTACAAATAAATCATTATGAAGAAAATATGGCTTCATTTTGTTTTGCTATGCCATACTTGGAACTTTAATCTAAGTTCATCTTAACTTGTGTTTGGGAGACAGTGTTTGTGCGCGTGTATGTGTGGACAAACATTGGATAGAAACGAATCTTAGCTCAATTTTATCAGTTAAATCTTCTAAAGCTAATCTGCAATTACATTCTTATTACTCACAACATTTATGTTTGTAAATTAAAAGTCTGTAACATAAGACTCCAACGAAATATTCTCATAATCTTGTTTTGAAAGCATTCCAAGAACATCAAGGCTTTTGTAATCCATGAACACAATTTTCTCTGACGAGTTGTTTGTGACATGCACATTAAAATGTTCTAATGTCATCATTACAAACTCAATAATTCTTTTTCAATCGTGGAGTTTTGTTTTCCCTGGTGGATGTTGAGTTTCTATGAGAAGAAACTAACAGGCAGTTCAATGCTCTCATCATCTTCCACGAGCAATACAGCTCAAACTCCGATGTCAATAACAACTTTGAAGGGTTCGAAAAGTTTGTTGTAATCAAAACTGACGTGATGGTTAATATTGCATTTAAATGAGCAAATTCCACCTGGCATTATTCTGTTCGTGGAAATTTTCTGTTCTTCTTCATCAAATCTGTTAATGGTGCCTCTTCATTGCTGATCTTAAGACTTTCTTCTGATAGAATCTGCTTAGTCGCAAAAATCAAAGCATGTCTTTGTTTAAGATTGAGTGAAAAAAATCCTCGATGGCATTCGTCTTTACATTCCGTGGGATCAAACTTCCATGACAGATGTTATGTCTCAAGAGCATCACCACTCCTTTTGCGAAGTCAGTTTTGTGGAAGTTTGTTCCTGGTTTTGCTATTCTTAGTCGTTCAAAGAGCTCTCCCACTGTACCATGCGATTTTTCCAGGATTCACCAAAGGTCACAACATCATCCAGATAAATTGCACTTTTTTTTAACCCAGCCACAGGTTTGTTCATGAGTCTTTCGAATGTGGTGGGTCCATTCTTCATTCCAAAACGCACCACTTGGTATTAAAATAACCGACATTTATTTCATCATCTCTGATGAAGGTACCTGCAAATAACCACGCAGGAGTTCGAACTTGGTGATGTTAATAGCTTGTACAGCTTTTTCTATGCAGTTTACTAATCTTGATCGGGTATATATCCAATTCTGTTACAGCGTTGAACTTCTAATAATCCACGCAAAATCGTTTCGTCCCAATCGGTTTGGGGACTAAGACGATCGGTGAACTCCACTTGCTCTGGCTTGGTTCAATCCCCTTTGAGAATGATTTCCAATTCACTCAGGACGTTCCTGCCTTTGAAGGGGAAATCCGATTCGGTGTTCGTTTATCGGAACAGCATACCCTACTTCTCTATCATGAGCAATAGCATTAGTGTTCCTCATTTTATTTCAACATCTGCCCTCACACTGAAGTAACAAAACGTTCTTGCGCATTCTTTGCTTCTGCGACAAATAGGTTAATAACCTATCTCACTCGTCATGGGTTTTTGCAAACTTATTTTGAGGCACATCAAAATCCACACTTCCTGAGTTTGATTCCTTACTCTGCAGGGCAGTAACTAAAACTCTCACATATAATACGGTTTCAACACGTGCTCGTAACAAACCGAACGCAGTGATTTTTTAAAAAAATCTGGCATCATAACTAGATAGTGCACCTGTCTCATTTCTTTTCCTCATTTTGATAGGGACCAAACAAAAAAGGCTTTGAAGGCATATGCTAACTCTGGTCATCGCAGTAAAACGTCATCCAGTTGGGTAAACGTTCGATTCTCAAATGTTTACATCTGCGACCTGTTTCATTGTGGGTTGTGCTCTCCTTCGGTGTTGCTTAGCTTACTCACATAGGCTATTTAATCTTTCCCTCACCTCCAATACATAATCAAAGTGTGAGAACTCTGAACTTGCTACTGTAATTTTCTATTGAATTAATTAATAAGGTACTCTCACTTCATGTCCGATTGTGAACTCGAAGGTTACAAAGTGAGTCGATTAGTTTCATGCATCTCCAACGGCAAGCAACACGGATGGGATACCATTATCCCAGTTTTTCGGGTAATCCTGACAGTATGCTCTCAACATGGTCTTCAATGTCTTATAACACATTTCTAAAGATCACTCAGGATGATACGCACTTGATTTAAAATGCAGTAAATCTGAGCTATGCCTCCATAAACAGCCGAGCAGTAAAATGTGCCCCTTCATCCTACTGACTCTCTCTGGAGAGCCCATACAGTGTGAAGAAAGCTACTAACTTCACCACCTACCTATTTGTCTTGAAACTCCGTAATGAAATTGTTTCTGGAAATGTGGTAGACCCAGTCATTATGGTTCGCACGTACTGGTTCTCATTTTTAGTTCTCGGTTGGGGACCTACACAATCAATATAAGCTGAGGGAAATGCTCTTCAAATGCTGGAATTTGAACAAATGTCGTGGATTCAGAACCGCTTCTCGCTTGCTAACGATTTTTCCATGAATGGCAGGTAAGGGAAAAAGTTATCCACATCATTATGCATTCCAGCCCAATGGAAATGTTTTTGTGCCTGAGTCTATATCTTTTCACACCGCTAGGTGACCTCCTACAGTTAGGTTGTGTGCTGCACATAACACATCCATTCATGTTACCAGCAACCCAATCTGGTGCATTTCGGCCCATTTCTCCTCTGCACTAACCTGCCATGGTCTCCGTTTCTGTTTAAAAATTATATCTTTTTGATAATTATCCTCAGGAGTATATTCGGCCTCCTTTTTGGAATATGCATCCAATACATATCTTTTATAGTTTTGTCTTCCTGTTGCAAGTCGTTTACTCTTTTAGGACCAGAATACCTGGAACTAAGACTCTATCAATCAGTCATAATGTAAATTCCTCAGTTTTCGGTTGTCTGTCCAAACCAAACTTTCATAAGGAACGCGATAGTTCTGTCCATGTAGCCCACAATGTACCACACTCTCAGGTAACACATCAGAAAGAACGATACGTTCCATGCCCTCACCCACATCCGCCGCTCCCCTCCCCTCCCCCGCGCCCCGCTCCACTCCAGGAATGCATCTAAACCCTGATACGTTCCTCCAGTGTATTAAGCCATTCATGAAGGTATGTATAAACATACGCACATCCACGATAAATCAACTTTTATTAAGTTACCACTCAAATGAAAGTTGAGATACCTCGACAAAATGAGTGAAATGGACAATCTGAAAGTTCACTCATCCCTTACGATCAGCGACCGATAAGATCATGCAATTCTCAAAATTATAACTTCTTGACATTTTCCCCCAATACGTTCAGCATGAGCTTTGCACACAGTGGGGAATTTTTTTTATCGAGATCAGGTACTAACTTAATTCCCAGCCCCTGGCTGCACTGTGCACTGTCTGCAGTCCCTCGGCTTTTATTAGGGTTTCCTTTGCTACATTCCTTAATGCCACCGGCTTACCTTCTTTTGCTGCATCTTATCCCACAGTACTTCTGTTTAATGACCAGCACTGTGACTTTATGTGTCCCAATCTACCACAATGGAATCAAGTAAGGCCTTTCCTGTCCTTCGCCCCCTCATGACGTTGCTTAATCTGTGGTAAACTCGTACCAGTGTTCTCTACTCTTGGTTTTGTCGTTTAGGATCTCGTCCTGTCTCACCTTCTATCTCTCACACGACAAGATTCTGCTGAAATCTCGTCTTATGCACCAACATGTGTTCATCACTTCCTGAAATTTCTCTTCCACCAGGTGAATTCGTACCATCTCTGGAAGTGAGTTTTTAAACTCCGCCATCAGAGTAGTATTTCTTGGAGCCTCATATGTCAAATCTACTTTTAAGGTACGCAAAGATCCCTCAAAATACTATGTTTAATTGTTTCAAAATCAACATAAGTCTGATCTGGTTCTTTTTTTATGCTTCTGATCGGCTGTCTGTGCACTTCTGGAACCAATTCGTAAGCACTTCAAATACCCTGTTTCATCTCTTTATAAACATTTGACCTCTCATCTGACAGCTTGCAAATATCTCACAAGCTCTATCGACCAGTTTAGTCTGGACGAGCATTACCCACATATCCTTGAATGACTCAATCTCCCTCGCCATTTATTCAATGAAATAAATAAGGGATTCAACATCTTTCTCATCAAAAATGTGACAGAGATTCGACATGCTTGTATACATCACTACATCCTGTTTTAATCTCCTCCCTGTTAATTTGACTTTGCTGACAAAGTGGCAAATTCTCATATTCTAACTCTCTCTCTCTCACTTTGTCTCTCACTTTCTACCTTCTCTCCATCGCTCAATTAATTGAATTAATCTCTCAAATTGCGGTCATTGGCAGACGAACCAAAGTTGTAAATGCGGAAACATGCACCACCCATAGAGTCATAGTGATGTACAGCATTGGAAAGGACCCTTTGGTCCAACCCGTCCATGCTGACCAGAGATCACAACCCAATCTAGTCCAAGCCGACACTTTTCAATCTCACACATCCGTTTGTTTCAACAGGTTATGCCAAGAATTTGGTCTTAATTCCTTTCCACTGTTCTCTTCAACTGTGGAATGAATTGAATCGTAAAATTTAGTCTCTGCGCTGGGTACAATGTGTTGAAGAAGGGCTTATGCTCCAAACGTCGATTCTCCTGCTCTTCGGATGCTGCCTGGCCTGCTGTGTTTTCCGAGCATCATATTTTTCAACTCTGGTCTCCAGCATCTGCAGTCCTCACTTTATCCTACAATGTGTTGAAGTTCATGTACATGAATTTAATTGAGCTTGAGCAACATGAATTCCTGCAGTAACATCCCATGCTGAATCAGACTGCAGTGACCACCCTATATCATCGAGAATGACAGAGGCAAAGTTCCCCATTATTGGGCAAGATTGTCTCTTTCTCAGCATCTTTGCAACTTCCACTCTGTCTCAGATGAAATAATTTCATCAAGGTTCCCAACAGAATGTTAGTTCCCGTGCATGCATGATTTCACTTTTTCACACCCTAACACACCTTCTATAATTACAAATCACGATATCCCTCCTCCCCGCCCCGCAATCCCGTGTTTGACAAGGAGCTGAAGAGCGTATTTGTGCTGCTCTACCCCAGCACAATCTGTCAGTTGAAGACGGGTGAGTCGAGGCACCGATCGACATAACCTGGCATGGGGAGGAAGGGAAATATCACTGCCTTCTGGGAGCATGGAGCCACAATGGGAAGAAGCTGTTATTAAATCTCAGTACTGCTTTCCCTCCCCACGGCAACAAAAATATCCTTTATTAAAAAGAAACACATAAATAGTTTATTGATAACACAACTGGCATGAAACTGGTTCGTTGGTTTAAGGGTATAATTTTCGCCTCGGGGAGAGAATTCAAATGTGTTCAGGGTCGGTTCAAACGCCATGTCTCCTTCGTCTCCGCCGCATCTGCTCCCAGGAGGACAGGTTCAAATACCGTGCAACCCAGATTGACTCCTTCTTCAAAGACCGCAATTGCCCCCAGACATGATCGGCGATGCTCTCCACCGCATCTCCTCCACTTCCCGCTCCTCCACCCTTGAGCCCCGCCCCTCTAATCGCCACCAGGACAGAACTCCACTGGTCCTCACCTACCACCCCACCAACCTCCATATCGATCGTATCATCCGTCGTCATTTCCGCCACATTCAAACCGACCCCAACACGAGGGATACATTTCCCTCCCCTCCCCTATCAGCGTTCCGAAAAGACCACTCCCTCCGTGACTCCCCCGTCAGGTCCACACCCCCCACCAACCCAACCTCCACTCCTGGCACCATCCCCTTCAATCACAAGAAATGCAAATCTTGCGCCCACACCTCTCCCCTTACTTCCCTCCAAGGCTCCAAGGGCTCCTTCCATATCCGCCACAAATTCACTTGCACCTCCACACACATCATTTACTGCATCCGCTGCACCCAATGTGCCCTCCTCTATATTGGGGAGACAGACCGCCTACTTGCAGAACGTTTCAGAAAAAACCTCTGGGAAACCCAAACTTACCAACCCAACCACCCCGTAGCTCAACACTTCAACGCCCCCTCCCACTCCACCAAGGACATGCAGGTCCTTGGACTCCTCCATCGCCAGACCACAGGAACACCACAGCTGGAGGAGGAGGCCTCATCTTCCACCTAGAAACCCTCCAAACACAAGGGATGAACTCAGATTTCTCCAGTTTCCTCATTTTCCCTCCCTCCACCTTGTCTCAGTTCCAACTCTCGAACTCAGCAACACATTCCTAACCTGCAGTCTTCTTCCTGACCTCTCCGCCCCCACCCCCACTCCAGCCTATCACCCTCACCTTAACCTCCTTCCACCTATCGCATTTCCAACGCCCCTCCCCCAAGTCATTCCTCCCTCCCTTTTATCTTAGCCTGCTGGACACAATTTCCTCATTCTTGAAGACGGGCTCATGCCCGAAACGTCGATTCTCCTGCTCCTTGGATGCTGCCTGACCTGCTGCGCTTTTCCAACAACACATTTTCAGCTCTGACCTCCAGTATCTGCAGTCCTCACTTTCTCCTCTGGGACAGAGCAACTTCCAGAGAAACAATAGCTCATTTTTAACCCTGCCTTCCGCATTGGACTGTCTGCAGCTTCTCACCTCAGGGCAGCATGGATGGCTTTCAGTGAATGAGGATTTCACTCAGATTCTCTTCATCTGGAACATCCAGAACTCCACTGTTAACTGGTGCCCCCTCACAGCAAACAAATCGAATGAGAATGCTGAAGCATTTTCTACAAGATTGCAATGTGACAATGGTTTCTGGACACTAAACAGGTAGGACAAAACAGAACTCTTTGAAAAAAATGTACCTGAGGGAAGAGATTCGCATTTCCATTTCTCTCTTTCTGGTCAGCTGAGCATCTTTCCATCTCACTGCAAACATACGTCTGGAGAAAATCCTGCTCATTTGAGTAACTGACTCCTCCCATATCAAATGAACGCCGCATAGCAGAATATGGAATGGTGTCATCCCTCCCACAGTACAGTTTGCAAGTAGAAACAAAATGGATTAATTAATGGCCAGTGGAGAAACCCTGGTCCCTGGGGAAGGGACACCCAGCAGAGCAGGGAGACAGAATGAGAAGCAGATATCCTGGAAACTCTTTGCTTCTTTTAACTCCTAGAGCAAAGTGGAATGTATTTCATGCTGTGAGACCCTCAGCTGTTTCGTGTCGGGACACCGTGCTGAGTCTGTTGGTTATTGGTCAAGTGGAATGATTGTCGCTTTGCGCCTCAGCTGTTTCATGTGGGGACACCATGCTGAGTCTGTGGGTCATTGTACAAGTGGAATGATTCTCGCTTTGCGCCTCCTGCAGTGGAAACGTGTGAGAGATCCCGTGTTGAGTTACCATTTCGAGCCTTCTTTTCCAGTTATCACGTTATGTAAAGTTCCAGATTAATTTTATCAAAAAGCAGCTTCATTTATCGAGATCAATCTACCTTACGAAGGGGTGGGTCAGAGCTACCCTTGCAGCGACTACAGCAAATGCAAACGCTTGTTTAAAGTGAAAGTAAGTGTTTCTGAATGTGCACCCGTGCAATCAGACTCTGAATGAATCCTCCAGCTGCATTATAGGTCAATTCTGAGTATGAAACGTCAGGAAACGGGAAGTGAACTATTTGGAAACAGCGCTGAACAATTTGACGTAGAAGGTAACGTGTATGAGGAATGTCAGTGACGAGGTAGATTGGAAGGTTGGGACACTTCTAAGAGAAATAGATCACCCGAATGATATATAACAGAAGTTTTTAAATGCATGGAGGCAGGACAGATGGAAGCAAGATGAAGAAAATACTCACTTGGAAGTAATGAAAAAAAAATAGGCAGAGATTTAGAGTGGTTGGAAAACGAATAGAAAGAATCACGAGAAAATATAATCGCCCAGGTACTGCAGAGTATATTTTAGAAGAATGACACGTACGGAAGGTGAACGGATGGAATACTTGGGAACTTGGTTCTGAGATATCCCAAATGTTGCAGAGCACGGGTTAGGGAAGGAACTGACTGTAAGCTGAATATTATGGCAGAATGGAGTCATAGAGTCATCCAGATGTACAGCATGGAACCAATTGTTTCATTCCAACGAATCCATGTCGACCAGACACCCTGAATTTATTTCGTCCCGCTTGCAAGCATCTGATTCATATCGTTCTCAACCTTTCCTTTTATATGGTAAAACAATGACTGCAGATGCTGAAAACCAAATACTGGATTAGTGGTGCTGGAAGAGCACAGCAGTTCAGGCAGCATCCAACGAGCAGCGAAATCGACGCTTCGGCCAAAAGCCCTTCATCAGGAAACTGATCATTCCTGATGAAGGGCTTTTGCCTGAAACGTCGATTTCGCTGCTCCTTGGATGCTGCCTGAACCGCTGTGCTCTTCCAGCACCACTAATCCACTATCTTTCCTTTTATATGCCCATCCAGATGTCTTTTAAATGTTTTGATTGAACCAAACTCCTCCACTTTATTTGACAGCTTATTTCATGCAGCAGTTTCATCTTTGTGGAAATGTTATTCCTCATGTTCTTTTTAAATATTTCCCCTCACCGTACACTTATGCACTGCAGTCATGACTCGCCCTCGCTGACAAAAATACATTGTCCATGTACCCTATCCATGTCCTTCATGACTTTATGAACCTCTAAAGGGTCATACCTCAGCATGACGTTTAGAGAAAATAGACTGAACCTATTCAGCCTCTCCCTATAGATCATAACCTGGCAAATCTTATCTGAGATATTTCAATATTCACAACACTCTTTCAGTAGCAAGGTGATCAGAACTGCATGCAGTGTTCCAAAAGAAGCCAAACCAATGTCCTGCACTGCCACAGCATGACCTCCTAACACCTATGCAGAGGTGAGGACTGCAGAATGCTGGATATTTGAGTCCAAAGTGTGTTGCTGGAAAAAACACTGCATTTTTGCAAGTTTGTGAAGGTTTGTAGCTCAGGTTGAGCTTTAGGGTGTAGGTTTGCTCACTGAGCTATAGGTTTGATATCCAGACCTTTCCTTACCTGGCTTGGTAACATCATCAGTGGCGAACTCCAAGTGAAGTGAAGCTGTTGTCTCCTGCTTTCTATTTATAAGTTTATCCAGGATGGGGTTCCTGGAGTTTGTGTTCATGTCATTTCCTGTTCGTTTTTTGTGGGGATGATAGATGATATCCAGATCTATTCGTTTGTTCATGGCGTTGTGTTTGGAGTGCTAGGCCTCTAGGCATTTTCTGGAATGTCTTTGCTTAGCCTGTCCCAGGATAAGTGCGTTTTCCCAGTCGAAATGGTGATTTTTGTTTCCTCCGTGTGTAGGGCTACGAGGGAGAGAGGGTCGTGTCTGTTTGTGGCTAGCTGGTGTTTGTGTATCCTGGTGGCTAACTTTCTTCCTGTTTGTCCTACGTAGTGTTTGTCGCAGTACTTGCATGGAATTTTGTAGATGACGTTGGTTTTGTCCATGGGTTGTAGTGGGTCTTTTAAGTTTGTTAGTTTTTGTTTGAGAGTGTTGGTGGGTTTGTGTTGTGTGTTCCGAGGGGTCTTAGTAGGTTGTCATTTCAGAAACCTCTTTGATGTATGGTAAGGTGGTTCGTGTTTCTGTCTGTGTTTGGTCTGCTTGTTGTGGTTCGTTCTTGAGGAATCTGCGGACTGTATTTTTTTGAGTATCCGTTCTTCTTGAATACAATGTAAAGGTGATTCTTCTCTGTTTTACGATGTTCGTCTGTGCTACAGTGTGAGGTGGCTCGTTGGAGTAGTGTTCTGATACAGCTTCGTTTTTTGTGTGTTGGGATGGTTTCTGGTGCCGTTAAGTATTTGATCAGTATTTGTCGCGTTTTTTGTATACGCAGGTTTGTCGTTCTCTATTGTCAGTTCTTTCAACTCTGACGTCCAGGAATGTGAGTTTGTTGTCGGTTTCTTTCTCCTTGGTGTACTTTATGCCTGTGAGGGTGACGTTGATGATGTTAAATATCTCTTCTATCTTGTTTAGTTTTGTGATGACAAAAGTGCCATCTCTGTAGTGCATTCAGATTTTTGGTTTGATGGTTGGTCGGTCTGTTTGTTCTAGTCTTTGCGTTACTGCTTCTGCTATTAATCCTGATAGCGCAGTTCCCATGGGTGTGCCGTTGGTTTGTTTGTAGGTTATGTTGATGTAGGTGAAGTGGGTGGTGAGGCACAGGTCCGCGAGGTTCATAATGTTTTCGTTGGTAATGTGATTGATGGTGGTAGAGGTGTGTGTAAATGTACCTTCTAAAAGTGTTTTCTTTACCAGATCGATATTGATGGAGGTGAACAGTGTTGTTACGTCGAATGAAATTATTGCTTCAGTTTCCTCTATTTTGGCGTTTTCGATGATTTTTTAGGAATTCCTGGATGGAGTGGATGTAGTGCTGTGACTCTTCTACTAGTTATTTCAGTCTTGCGTGTAGTTCTTTGGCCAGTCTGTAAATTGGTGTTCCGTGTAGTGAGAATACGGGTCTGAGGGGTCTCCTGGTTTATGGATGTTTGGTAGTCCGTAGAATCGTGGGGTGTTGGTCCCGTCTTGTTTCAATTTTTGGAATTCCGTCTTATTTAATTGTCCGGAATTCAGGATGAAGGGCTTTTGCCCGAAGGGTCAATTCTCCTGCACCTCGGATGCTACCTGACCTGCTGGGATTTTCCAGCACCACACTCTCGACTCCTAACTCATGTGCCCAATGTCATGCAAAATAACAGGCAAGCGTAACAATCGCCTTCTTCACCATCTATGTACCTGCAACTCCACATTAAAGGTACAATGAATGTGCAGTCCACGGTCTCTCTGTTCTTAAACACTGTACAGAAGCTTACCACAAAATGTACAGGTACTTCTCTGATTTGTCGTTCCGAAATGCAGACCTCATCTTTCTCAATTTCCATCTTCTGCCACTCCTCGGCTCATTCGATCATCCAATTAAAATCCCGTTGTAATCAGAGGTGATCATCTTCTCCAATTTTGTGTCATCTTCAAACTTACTGGCTGTACCTCCTACGATCACATCCAAAACTTTTATGAAAATGACGAAAATTAACCCAGCATCGATTCTTGTGGCATTCAAGTGGTCGCAGGCCTCCAGTATGAAAGATAACACTCCACCACCAACCTCTGTCTTCTACCTTCGAGCCAGTTCTGAATCCAAATGGTTGGATCTCCTAACCTTGCTAACCAGACTCCCATGGCGAACATTGTCGACCAATGAAGCCCGCATAGATCCCGCACATGGCTCTGCCCTCATCAATCCTCTTTGTTACTTCATAAAAAACTCTTCCAATTTAACAAGTCATCATTTCCCACGCATAACGCCATTGCTGACTTTTCCTAATCAGTCTTGCCTTTCCAAATACATTAACTCATGTTTCTCAGGATTCCCTTCAACAACGTGCCCACCACCGACGTCAGACTCGCAGGTCTATAGTTGCCTGGTTTTCATTACCTCCTTTCTTAAATGTAGTATCATGTTAGTCAGCCTACAGTGTTGTGGCCCCTCACCTTTGATTATCGATGACACAATATTTAGCATGTGACCCAGAAATAACTTGCCTCACTTCCGACTGAGCTCTGAGGTGCGTCATGGGGATCACGTCATGGGGATCTATTAACTTTTATTCGTTTCAATACATCCAGTGATTCGTCCTCTCTAACATAAACTTTATTTCAAGATAACAACATCTATTTCCCCACAGACTTCATTTTTCATGCCACAGGTCAAGAGTTATCGATGGGCAAGGGCAATTGTTATGCGATTTGGCAATTTTAAGATGCATAGAATGGGGTAGCAAATGCAAGGGATGCAGAAAATGGAAACGTGGAGCTGGTTTAAGAAACCGGTATTGCGTGTCCTTGATAGGTATGTCCCAGTCAGGCAGGGTGGAAGTGATAAGGTTGGGGAACCGTGGTTGACTAAAGAAATTGCATCTCTTGTAGAGTGGAAGAAGGAGGCTTATAAGTTGAGAGACAAATGGTTCAGATGTGGAAATGGAGAGTTACAGATCGTCTGGGAAGGATTTAAAGAGAATGTTAAGAAAAGCAAAAAAAGGACACAAGCAGTCTTTAACAAATAGGTAAAGGAACCTAAAGCTTTCTATAGGAATGTGAAGATTAAAAGGATGACTAGGGTGGGAAGAGGGCCAGTCAAAGACAGAAGTGGGATGTTGAGTGCGGAAACTGTAAAGATCGGAGAGGGACTAAACGGACATTTCTCCCCGTTTTTCACTCAGGAAAAGGAGCATATTGTAGAGGAGAAGAATGAGATACAAGATTTTAGACTTAAAACGGTCAGTGTTAGTTATGAAGAGGCGTTAGCAATCCCAGAAGGAGTGAACGTAGGCCAGTCACCTGGGCCAGTTGGGATTTATCTGAGGACTCTCTGGGAAGCCAGCGAGGAGATAGCAGAACATTTGGCTTTGATATTTGAGTCGTCATTATCTACAGGTTTCGTTCAAGAGGAATGGAGGATTCCAAATGTTGTGCTCTTGTTCAAGAAGGGCAGTAGAGATGACGCAGGTAATTAAAGATCAGTGAGCCTTACTTCTGTTGTAGGAAAGGTTTGGGAAAGAATTATAAAATGTAAGATGTATAATCATCTAGACAGCAACAAATTGATTTCAGATAGTCAACATCGTTTCGTCAAGGGCAGGTAATGTCTCACAAACCTCATTGAGTCTTGTTTGATCACGTGACCAAGAATGTAGATGAGGGCAGAGCAGTTGACGTGTTATACTTGGACTTCAGTAAAGCCTCTGAGACATTTCCACATGGTAGGCTGTTGCAAAGAAATGCAGATGCATGGAATGGAAGGTAATGTGGCAATTTGGATTGAAACTGGCTTTCTGAAAGAAGGCAGGCAGTGGTGATTGATGGAAAATATTCAACCTGGAGTCCAGTTACCAGTGGTGTCTCCCAAGGATTTGTTTTAGGACAACTGCTGTTTATCATTTTTATAAATGATTTAGGTGCAGGCATGGACGTGGATGAATTAGGAAATTTTCAGATGACAATAACGTTGGTGGTGTAGTGGACAGTTTGCTAGAATGTCACAGGTTGCAGGGGGACTTGGATAAATTGCAAAATTGGAGTGAGAGGTGGCACAATGAATTACATGCACCTAAATGTGAGGTGATGCACTTTGGGAAGAATAATAGGAAGGCAGAGTATTGGGTCACCGGAAAGATTGTTGCTTGTGTGGATGTGAAGAGGGATCTTGAAGTCCCTGAACATAGATCCTTGAAAGTTGCCACCCAGGTCGATAGTGCTGTTAAGATGGCATACGGTGTGTTAGGTTTCATTGGAAGAGGGATTGAGTTTCGGAGCCGCAAAATCATGCTGCAATAGTACAAAATGCCATTGCCGGGGCAGTTGGCATATTGTGTACATTTATGATCGCCGTATGTTGGCAAGGATGTGAAAGCATTGTAAAAGGTGCAGAGTAGGTTTACCAGGATGTTGTCTGGTCTGGAGAAGGTCTAATGAGGAAAGACTGAGAGAAAAGTGTTTGTTCTTTTCGGAAAGAAGAAGGCTCAGAGGAGATTTGGTAGAGACATACATGATGATCAGAGAATTAAATACGGTAGACATGAAAGTCGTTTTGCTTGGATGATGACGTCAGCTTGCACAAAGGCACAGAGCTACAAATTGAGTGGTGATAGATTTAAGATAGATGTCAAGGGCAGGTTCTTTACTGGGAGAGTTGAAAGGGCGCGAAATGCCCTTCCCGCCAGTGTGGTTAACTCAGGCACATTATGGAGATTTAAACAATCCTTGGATAAGGACATGGATGTTGATGGGATTGTGAAGGGGGATAAGCTGAGAATAGTCCAAATTCGGCGCAACATTGAGGGCCGAAGGTCCTGGTCAGCGCTGTATTCCTTTATGTTCCATGTTATATGTCCTTCCCCACAGTAAACATTCAAATAAAGGTCAGGATTCATAACAACCCCCATCTCGAGTGGCACCAAACAGAGACTGGCTTATCGATTTTGGAGATGTCCCTCTACTCATGGCAGATTCGTTTTTTGTCCTTAATGTATTTATAAAACCATTTATGTCTGATGTCAGCAAAGCGACATGCTGCAATTGAGCTCGGCAGAACTCAAAACGACGATAGTCTGATTCGAATTCAGGCGCGTTACACATTGCAACACTGGGACGACTGAGCGCCGCCTTCCTCTCAGCTTTTTCATGTTTAATGGAGACATTTAGATTGGGAGAAATAAGATTGACAAGGTGAAGAACTTGCAAAGGTAATCAGCGTCACTGCTTTAATACAAGAGTCGCACTTTGTGAAGCAGTGCCTTTCCCTGGTAAAGGAAACACATTTGTCTTCAAGTGCCCCCTTCAGCGTTGTCAGCATCTCTGCTGAAAGTTTCCATTGTTGTATTCACAGCCACTACACGATTCATGATCCACTTCTGTAAAATGTACTTTCAGAATTTGAGTCAAGGACTCTTCCCTTCAAGAGCCAAAACAAGTTCAACGAGAAAGCTCTGTTCATTTCTAGCCCCGGATTTAGAATAAGACGAGTTGAACGGTTCGCTTATTGGTGCCGCCCGCTCACTGGAGGCCAGCGCGTCAAAACGAGGCCCTGTGACCATCAGCCTGTTCTGTGCCTTCCTGCAGTACATCTGCTGAACAACATCAGATTATCACAGCTGTTTATTTCACATTCAAACACAAGGCGATAATATGAACTGTTTCGAAACTTGGAGAATGCAACTTTGCTGCTGAAGTTGGTTATGGCGTCAACGACAGACACAAGACTGTGTACAAGTCATGTCACAAGGTTTACGGTCAGCATCACTGGAGGTCCCTGCTTTGGAGTCGGATTTTTCATCACACAGACCTGGATATAATTCTCACGCAGATCATGAAGATACCTTTCTTGTTTTCTGAATTATTCGAAGGAAAGCTAATTCCTGCTTGCGTGCAGAGCACACACCTGGATCCTGCCAGACTTGGTCCAGTGAATCTTTCCATCCGTCTATCAGCACAATGGCAGTATATACATGGGAAACTACCACCGCAAATCCCCCAACGATTACATCACCTTTCTGATTTGGAAGTATCTCGCTGATCCTTCAGTGTCGCTGTGTGTAAATACTGGAACTCACCCCCCTCCCATCGGTCTAATGGTTGTGTGTCCGTGCTGAGGAGTAGAAAGGTTCAGCAAAGTAACTCATCCCCTCCATCACTGTGGTAATTCGGTATATGAACTGAATACTATCCCATTGAGTGACGACTATATTCCAGGAAAACTTTTCTAAAATTTGAAGGTTCCTATCAGACATCTGCAATCGTTTGGAAATAAGTTGAGAAGTGGAGCAGAACAGTGAAATCAAGTGATTGGCAATGATGTCTGGGAGGCATGAGGCAGGAAGTGAGAGTGGAACTGGTGGTGCAAGACTCAATGTCAGTGCCAATCGGTCAACTTTTACTGCCCAATGTTTACAATTACTAACACATTACACCTCGTCAAATCTCCACAATGACCTTGTTCCTCTTGTTGAGGTCCTCTCTGTGTGTGTTAACGTGGTTCATGGGCACGTAGAGGATGAACACATTCTCTTTCTCCTGTCAGTTTAAACAGGTGAAGGTATCAGTTTGAAATTAATGCAAGGGGAGATTATCTTTTTCTATGCCTTTTCAGTGTAGAATGTTCAAATGTAAACTGTCTGAATTTTTAAATTCGAGGACTGATTACAATTCTCTGTGAACAACATTATTCCGAAAACACATTTCCAAGTCCTGTGAAGAAGTGGTTAACCAACTTCACGTATGGATGCGCAAAGGGATCCAACGTGCGGCGCCGTGGCTTAGTTGGTTAAAGCGCCTGTCTAGTAAACAGGCGATCCTGGGTTCAATTCCCAGCGGCGCCTGCTTGTTGCATACGTATTTGAGCTTGGTGTTTCAACTCTTTAAAAATGCTGTATCAACCAAGTCAGCGTCGACTTGGACATTTGGAGATCCAGGTTAAGTTACAACAGTGGTTATCCCCTTTAGTTCCAAACTATCAATTAAGTCAGTGGTTTCTTTCCGTTATTCAACAAGCTTTTTTTCCTCTTTTTCCCCGTCCTTCATTCCCAGTTTGGTAGGAATAACGAGATTACACAGGAGGTGTTGCGAATTTGCCAGAGAACTTTCTGGTAATGACCTAGACACCACCAGCTGATCACTCTCATTCTCTGATGTCAACGATCATTCATTTAAACCAACAGTTGTGATTCTTTAGTTGTAGTATACTTGCATTTTTTGTTCTTACGGTGGATTCAGAATTCTACTTTGAATTCGAATCAGTCACAAATGATTGAGGAAGAAAAGTCGCCTGTCCTGAGATCGAATTGACAGACACATTATCCGGAGAATGTGAGGACAGATCTACACACTCCAGTCAATGAGCAAAAATCTTCTCATCAGCTGCACACTCAAACTGTCTCGAAATGTCAGACTTTTTATCGAGCATAAGTAGGTAATGAGCTGTATGGACAGAACGAGTGTTGGAGAATGTGAAAAAGAAAGAGGGTGAGGTGGATACACAGAGACAAAGAGAGACAAATGGAGACACGTGCTGAGTTAGATACTGAATGAAACAATTCTCCATTACACATTGCTGCAAACTGACAGGAAGGAAACGAGAAAAGGCAATCATTTAAGCACAGCCTTTTACCAGCTGAGAGCAACGGAGGCAGCATTTCAGCCAATAAAGTCCTTTTATATTTTTAAAGGTGACATCTGTCAGCCATTGAGTTTTTTTGATAAATATCCTGAGTCGACAGATAAGACTGATTATTTTCCGAGCATTACAGTAAGGAAGTGTATAACTGACGTGTTCTGTCGATCTGAAAGTTTAACTCGGTTTCTCTCGACAGATGTTGCCAGGCCTGATGCGTTTCTCCAACAATTCACGTTTTTTTTCGTTCACATCTACATCATCAAAGAAAAATGAAACTCAGTAGTCTGTTGATGGACTCATTTTTAAAACCCCTCAAAAAAACTGTTTAGCATTCTAAAAGTCAAATATACACGACACTGACTATACAGGTGCAAACTTGCAAAACGACTTTTAAATTCAGGACCGAGAAGACTCAAGACCAAACGTATCCCTATCCTTTTCGAGTCTCGACAATATATGGGAAATCACGTTTCCGTGAGCTGCCAAATGCACAATTGTCAAATTGACTGGCTGTAATAACAGGCTCCATCTATTTGGCAGAATGGGAGCGGGAGAATAATAAGTTTCCAACTCCAGATAAGTTTCCAACGAGATATCCACTCTATCATTACAACCAGCTTATTAGATCTCAGGAACAGTACCTGACTGTCCCGCACCTCAGCAGAAATTGATATCTTTAGATGCTGGTGATCAAAGTCAATAAGTGTATCACTGGGAAAGCACAGCCTGTCATACAACATCTGAGGAGCATGGGAGTCAAGGTTTCGAGCATTCCTGATGAACAGCTTCTCCGTGAAACAACGAGTTTCCTGCTCCCCGGATGCTCATTGACGTGCACCACACTTTTTGTCGATATCCCCCCTCAGCTCATCTGCTTCGGAAAATTAATGATGAACTTACCGCCACTCAGTTTGATTCTTCTGTCTCCTGATTGACAGATTTAAACATTCTATTGCTCATATGAATCAGATCATCCAGATTACTGTATAAAAATAAACTGTGGATGCTGGAAATCTGAAACTCAGGCAATAATTGCTGGAGAAACTTTGCATTCTCTGAATAGTTGAACATTAAATTGGGAGCAGGAAATGAGAAAGCAGCAGTTTAAAAACTGCTACATGTAGTTTCTCCAAAAAAAAATATGAAGTGCAGTTTTTCGATCAGGTGATCAACGTCTCAAGTGCTGATAGGAATGGGGAAATAAATGTTGGCCCAGCCATTGCTGAACAAATGAAAAAAAGCTTTTTGTGTTGCTCATCAGTTTCTACCCTTGCAGACCATGTCAATTTGATTCATAAAGCAGGACAGCGAGACCCCTCTGCATTTCAGAGTCTTGCAACATCTCATGTAAATTAAAGGTTCATTATTGAATGTTACTGACAGACATCTCATTCTGTACTTCATTCTTCATAGGTCAATACTTTACGCATAAGGTTCCTCATCACGACATCATACAATTTTAATACCTTTAACGTTCGATTCACGGTTTAACTTCCAAACTACTTTCACCAAGAAGATGCACATTGTTTTAAATCGAAGATTAAGCTGAAATGAAGCCTGTTGGAAAATACAAATATCGCTTTATCACTCTTTGTCCCTTGTTTAGTGTTTGTGTGTGAAACACGTTAAACTTGAGCCCTCTCGGTTTGAACTCCACCATCCTGGGTTAAAGGAAGACCTGGGCCAGTCACCTATCCACCCCTCATCATGATTTTATAAACGTCTAGAAGGTTACACACCAGCCTGGAACACTGCTGGGAAAAGCCCCTGCTCAAACACTCTCTTTAAAACTCAAGCTGTATCGACACTGCAACATCCTTGTACATATTCTCTGCACACTTTCAAGTTTTACAACACCTTTCCTGTTGAAGGTGATTGGAATTGTCAGCAGTCTTCTAAGTGTGGCCTCATTAATATTCTGTACTGCCACAAAATGACATGTGAACTCCAATAATCGATGTTCATACTAATGAAGACTCGTGTGCCAAATGCTTTCTTCACGAACTTTTCTACATGTGACACCAATTTTCCTGCTGTCATAGTAGTTGCTGTGACTTATAATGTCGTGCCTGTCTTCTTAACTCCTATATTCTGCTGCCTTCACGACTCTGTGGAGCCACATGCAAGGTTACTCTGTTCCGTTGGCTGTCCCACTGCTCTAACTTTCTTTGAGTACTCCCATGACGTGTTACTGACAAAATGCATCGCCTCATGTTTTTATTGTTATTTTCATCTCCCAATATCTGCACATTTGACAAACCCACGTCCAAAAACCTGGAACCGAAGACGGTCTTCCTCACTGTTAACCACTTTGCCAATCTTCATATCCTTCTCAAATTTTCTTATTATCTCCCCCAAATTATTTCCACATTCTTTATGTGCAATCACAACATTAAGGAACAAAACATTGATCCTTGTGGTAGACCACTGAATACCAGCTCCACGTCACAGAAACAGCACCATACTTTGTCTCCAGGAACCCAAATAAGTTTGCATAGAACTTACCACGTGACACTGAATCCCTTTTATTTTAACGCTGTCACCAGTCTCCGGTGTGGGATCTTGTCTATGTCTTTCAAAAATCCTCATTAACAAAATCAACTTACTACCCTCGTTTCCATCTTAGATCACTCCCTAAAATATATTTAATCTGATCTGTCATGCATGACCTCCTCTGACAAAACCATGCTGACTTCCGCTGGTCAAACTTTGTCTGGAAAAGTTGAAATTAGTTTTCTCCTTAAGAGGTTTCTCCACATGTTTCCATACGAGTGATGCTCGACTCACGGCTCTGTAATTCGCTGCATTATCTCTACCAGCCTTATTGAAAATTGGAAATATATTAGTTGTCCTGCGGTCCTCGAACTACTCCCAGGTTTCCACAAAGCAATGTAAAACATTGGTCACAACATGTGTAATTTTCTCTCTTTTCTCACAAAGCAACGTGAGACACAACTCCATCCCGAGCTGGGGATTTGTCACATTTTAGCCTGTCAAAATCTCCAATACCGTCTCAGTTGCGATTTGAAACGGCTCCAGAAAACCTCAGTCCCTCATCCTGCTTTCTGTGACTATATATTACCACACAAGGACTGTCCCCACCTGAATTTGTAACGTGATTCACTCAGTTATCCCATTTACTGACACAACTGCATTATCACACTGGAAAGAAATAATTCATGTATTATACGTGGAAAATGCTGTTTCAGCTTTTGCACGTACAAATCCTATATCTTTGATAACCAATGGCACATTGTCACAGTGAGAAAGGGTTCAAGTGTTCTCTCTCTGCAAAAACAAAATGCAGTCACTTAATTCCACCTCCTGCGGAGATTCCAGTCTGTTCAGATTTGATATGACGATTTTCTTTCTCTCTCTGTTGTTCATCGCATTGAAGACAGAACTGCGGTATAAATCCCATTCACATGATTGCTATATTAACTACCCTAAGTAGTTGATGCCTATGGCACACATTGTACTGGAATCAATCCACAACAGAAGTTTTCAACTGGAACAGCGTACTGTCTTCGGTGCAGGGGAACACTGAGCATGGACAATCTCAGGCTTCCAATGGGGCACACACACTACCGTTCTTCCTCGGTCATTCACAGTATCAGATTCCAAACAGGGCAAAAACAGAAGGTGCTGGAATAGCTTTGCAGGTCTGGCCGCAACTGAGCAGAGAAATAAGAGATAGCATTTCGGGTCCAGTGTCCCTTCGTCAGAAATGTTGGCACCGAGAAAACTTTGGCCTATATGCAGAAGGCAGGGTGGTGGGGTGGGGGTAATCAGTAAACCGTAGGTGTGTATAGACCTCAAAGAAAGAGTAGAATAATTGGACAGACTAATGAATAACCATCTGGCTTGGAGTGTGAGTAGTTTTTATTGGAGACGGTTCGTGACTAAACATACATAGTGGTGTAATGTCTGACTATGTGATAACAAGGAGTGGCGTGTGGGGTAGGGGGCGAAGACATGAAGGAGTTCACGCCCTAAAAATATTGAAATTGATGGAGTCCGGAAGGTTGCAGTATCCACAAATGGAAAATAAGATGTTGTTCTTCACGCTTGTACTGAGCTTCGCTGGAACACTGCAGTAAGCCTGAGACAAAGATGTTGACCAGGCAACGGGCTTGTCTGTTAATAGGGCCCGGAAGTGATAGTTCAGGGTCTTTCTTGAAGACGGAGTTTGGATTTTCCGCAAAGCAGCCAGTCAGTCCAAACTTCATTTCCCAAGATAGTGGAAACCACATAGCGAGCAGGGAATGCACAATACTGGGCTGTGCGAAGTGCAAGCAAAGTGTTGCTTCATCTTGAATGTGTATTTGGGCATTTGGATACTGAGAAGGGAGGACGTAAATGAACAGATGAGGAAAAAAAATGCACAAAGCAAGGATTATTCAGGAGACATTATGACAGATGTTGGAAATCAGGAGGTAAGAAAGCTATCATGAAGACCGTTGACCAATGATCGTAGCAATTGGAACAAAGATGAAGAGTTAATGGCACAACTCATCACCAATGAATTTATTTTAGTTGCCATTACTAAGACATAGTTACAGGATGGTCATGACTGGGATTGAACTATCCAAGGTTTTCAGACTATTCTGAAGGACAGACAGAAGAGTCTGATATTCAAGGACGACTTCAAGGCGAGATGGTATGGGTTCGATGGAGAATGAGTTTGAATTCATTTCGGCGTAAATTAGAAATTCTAAGAAGAAAACTTCACTAATAGGCGTAGTCTGTAAACCACAAAATAAATGATTACATTGGGGAGGTCAATGAACAAAGAACGAAGTAATGTCGGTCAAAATGGGCCAGCTACTTTATTTGGGGATTTTAATCAACATTCGGGCCCGAAACGTTGATTCTCCTATTCCTTGGATGCTGCCGGACCTGCTGCGCTTTTCCAGCAACACATTTTCAACTCTGATCTCCAGCATCTGCAGTCCTCACTTTCTCTTCCATGTAGATGTATCGAACTAGCTCAGTCAGCATTGCGTTGGGGAGGACTTTCTTCGATTTAATCATGATGGTTTACCTGAACAGTATGCCAAAGAAGCGACGATTTCGCAAGGTATCGTCGACCTGGTCCTCCGTCGTGAGACAGGCGTAATTAATTCCCTCATCATTAAGGATCCTCTCGGAAGGAGTGATCACAGTGTGGTTGAATTTATAATGCAGATAGATCGGGTGAATTTAAAAGCCAATGCCAGATTCCTGTGCATGTCCAAGGGGCTCTATAATAGAATGGTGCGGGACGAGCTAGGGTAGACTGAAAACAAAAAAAACTTATGGTTAACCAGCTGATGAGCTGAACTTTCAAATACATTTTTTCAAACCGCTCAGTGAAATTATATTCCAATGAAAAGGAAGGACTGTAAGAAAAGGTGCAATCCGCCATGGGTGGCTCAAGATAAAAGGGAGACTATCAAATTCATGGAGAAGGCATACAAAGTGGTCGAAATCAGCATGAACCTGGAAGATTTTAAAAGCCTTCAAGGTCAAAAGAAAGCCACAAAAAATGATGTAAATAATCGTAAGAAAGAACAAGATGTAAAAAAAACCAACTAGTACAGAATATAATATATTTAGCAGAAGTTTCAACCAAAAAAATGAAAAAGAGTGGTTAAGGTGAACGTTGGCCCTTAGGCATTTAGTTATGAGTTAGTTAGTGATGAAATGACTGAGTCATTGAACAGGTATTTTGTACCGTTCTTCACAGCGGAAGTCACTAACACATGCCAGTAATTGACAAAGAGACATAGGTCGGTGAGGACTTGGAAACAATCTTTATTATGGAAAAACGAGCGTTGGGCAAACTAATGCAGCTCAGGATCAACAGTCTGCTGGCCCTAATGGAAGGCATTCCAGGGTGCTAAAGAATCGGCGGGGGAAAAAACAGGTGCACTGGTGGTAAATTTTCAAATTCGCTGGTCTCTAGGGCAATTCGAGCAGATTGGAAGACAGTAAATCTGGCGCCACTGCTTTAAAATCTGGCGCCACTGCTTTTAAAAAGTGAGGTAGACAAGAGGGGGAATTATAGACCTGTTAGCTTAATCTCTGTAGAAGAGAAGGTGCTTGAATCGATTATCAACGAAGGATAAGAGGTCACTGCGATAGAGATTGAACAGACACAGCATGGATTCATGAAGGGCAGGTCATGCTTGACAAATCATTTGGTATTCTATGAAGACAACACACGTATGGTGGACAACGGGGACTCAGTGGGTATGATACAACTAGATTTCCAAAAGGCCTTCGACAAGGTGCCAACAAGAGGCTGATGCATAAGGTAATGATGCATGATGCTAGTGGTCGGGTAAAAGTATGGATAGAGGATTGGTTAAATAACAGGAAGCAAAACTGACGATAAATGAGTACTTTCTGGCTGGCAATCAGTGAGTATTGGTGTACCTCAGTGATGGGTTTTGGGACTGCAATTACTTACATACAACATACAGCACATATAGAGCATTACAGCGCATTACATATAGAACATTACGGCCTATCGGGCGTCGATGTTGCATCGACCTGTCATACCAATCTGAAGCCCATCTAACCTACACTATTTCATGTTCGTCCATATGCTTGACCAATGACAAATTAAATGTACTTAAAGTTGGTGAATATACTACCGTTGCTGTTGAAGCATTCCATATCCTTACTACTCTCTGAATAAAGAAACTACATCTGACAACTGTCCTATATCTATCACCCCTCAATTTAAAGCTCGTACTCGCCCTAACCATACTTGGAAAAAGGCTCTCCCCGTCCACCCTATCTAACGCTCTGATTATCTTATATGTCTCTATTATGTCACCTCTCAACCTTCTTCTCCCTAACGAAAACAGCCTCAAGTCTCTCAGCCTTTCCTAGTAAGTCCTTCCTTCCATACCAGGCAATATCCCAGTAAATGTCCTCTGCACCCTTTCCAAAGCGTCCACATCCTTCTTATCATGCGGTGACCAGCATTGTACACAATAATCCAAGTGCGGCCTCACCTGGGAGACAACGTTCAAGGATCTGTGTACCTGAACACCGATATCTCTCTGCTCATCTACACTACCAATAATCTTACCATGAGCCCAGTATTTTGCATTCAGGTTAAACGGACCAAAGTGAATCAAGTCACACTTGTCCGCATTAAACTCCATTTGCCACCTTTCAGCCCAGCTCTTCAGCTTACTTATGTCTCTCTGTAACCTACAACATCCTTTGTCACTGTCCACAACTCCACCGACCTTAGTGCTGTAAGCAAATTTACTAACCCATCCTTCTTCACCCTCTTCCGGGTCGTTTATCAATAATGACGAACAGCAGTTGTCCCAACACCGACACTTGCGGTACATCACTGGTAACTGGACTCCAGGATGAACATTTCCCATCAACCACCACCCTCTGTCTTCTTTCAGCAAGCCAATTCCTGTTCCAAACTGCGATATCCCCCACAATCCCGTTCTTTCCGCATTTTGTACAATAGACCACTGTCGGGAACCTTATCGAACACAATTTATATTGATGATTTGGATTTTGGGACAACGTTTAGTACATCGAACATGACAGATGAAACGAAGATGAATGGCAGAGCACAGTGTGCAGAGGACTGTGTAACATTGTAGAGGAATATAGAAACATTGGCTGAGTGTGCAAAAGTCTGGCAGATGGAATGTGAAGTCATCCATTTTGGTAAGACTTAGAGTAAAAAGGGTTATTAATTGTCTACTAAGATGTTGAAGCATGCTGCTGTGGATAGGGACCTGGGTGTCTTTTTGCAGGAATCACAAAGATTTGGTTTACAGGTACAACAAGTAATTAGGTAGGCAAATGTAACGTTGTATTTCATTTCTAAAGAGCTTAGGTTTAATGGAAGGGAGGTTATGTTGCACCTGTACAGGGTGCTGGTGAGGACATGCTCAGAGTAATGAGAGGGAGTTTGGTCTCCTTACTTGAGAAAGAATGAACTCGTACTGGAAGGGGTGCAGAAGAAGTTCACTGGGATAATGTCAGAGTTGGGGGAATTGGGGTATGAGGACACACTGATGAGATTGAAATTATATTCATTGGAATTCAGAAGAATGAGGAAAGATGTTATAGAAATATGTACAACTTTGAAAGGAATAGGTCAGGTAGAAGTAGAAAGGATGTTTCCACCATCGGACGAAATTTCGACACGATGCCATAGCCTCAAGATTAGAGGGAACAGATTCAGCACTGAATTGAGTAGGAACTTTTTTAACCAAAGGACTGCTACTCTTTGGAATCCTTGATTCCCGATGAAAAGCTTTTGCCCGAAATATCAATTTTGTTGCTCAATGCATGTTGTCTGACCCGCTGAGCATTTTGTAGCACTACATTCTTAGCTCTCATCTCCAACATCTGCAGTCCTCACTTTCAAAATTGGAATTCTTTGCTCAGCAGAGTAGTTGACGCCACTTCATTAAACGTTTTTAAGGATAAGATCTTATTTTTGAACAGTAAAGGAAGGCAAGGATACCCCTAGAGGACGGGTAAATGGATCTGAGCGCTCGAAATGATCAGCCATGAACGTATTGAATGGCGGAGCAGGCTCGCAGGGCTGGAGGGATAACCCCTGCTCCTATTTCTGATATTTTTACGCATGCATGTTTCACATCTTCAGCAATTGCAGGGGAAATTTCCACGGTGCTATGTGGGGCAGTGTTGGGCGTAAAGGCAGAATGCACCTGGAGGGAAGATTCCATGCGGAAGGCAGTGAAGGTAGTTGAGAGAAATATGTGTGTGGTAATAGCATTTTGCTAGAAGTGGATTTTTTAAAAAGAAAACGATTACCACTTGAAGCACCACAGCGCATAAAGCTGCAGAATAAGATCTGGAAAATGGGATGAGAGTTGATAGGCGCTTGATGCCTGACATTGGCAACAATGACAAAAGAGCTCTCTCCTTGCGGTAAAAGTTCTAGTCTCTCTGAGAAATTAATTGCAACAGCGTCATGCGGCCACAAGATAAATCAGAGTCCGGAATTTATCCAGCAAGTAATAAAATTCTTTGTTCCCTGAAGCCTATCTATCAGACTGCCTGCCATTACACACCACCTACGAATACTCACTGTCTCCATTAAGCGATTTTCACTCTCCTAGCCAGATCTTTGGCCAACTTTTCTTCTCCTTCTTTGGGTTCTTTCCCCACCTATCGTTTATTTCTTTACAAGACAAAAGTTAGTAATACTCCTTATTTGCCTGACTGAGTACAGTATTGAGAACGCACGGTGCAGGAGACGCACAGCGGGTAAGGCAGCATCCAAGTCGCAAGAAATATTTCAGTCAGGACCTTCTTGAGGACTCCTGACTGCAGTTCCAACAAAATTGCAAAGCTCAACAGCACCCAGAACAGAACAGCCAAATTGATCAGCACCGCATGACTGACACAACATCGACCCAGATCAATTTCGTCCACCAACAAAGACTAAGACATGCATGTCATACCATCCACAAGATACACTGCAGAAATTGACCAAGCCTCTTTAAACCGTATCTTTCACATTCACAACGAATTCCATCTCAAAGGAAAAGAGTAGGTAGGAAAACCGAACAAACCAGTTATCATCCTGACCTGGAAATATTTTGCCATTCCTCTCCTGTCAGTCTCGATATTCTGGATTTCCCCTCCTTTACAATGTGGGTCTCCTGATAGCACACGGGCAACAAAGTTTCCAGAAGGCAGCTTATCATCACCAGCTGCTCTGAGCAGTTGTAATCCTTCCCACAATCCGTACATTTCCATGTTGTATATCTCCTTACATGTCTCCAAGTTGGATGACCTGTTGAATCCTTCCCCTTACCCACAGAAAATGTATGGCGTCTCTACAGATCTTTTAAGGAATGTTAATTGGATAATGTGAAATAACTTCTGGGGTCAGTGCATTGGAACATTCACACTTTAGAGATTCTGTGTGTGTGTGTTGGCGCCTTACCACTCACATTGTCGTTTGAAATCTTTTCCCACAGAAATAACAGATAAAATTGTAGCCTTCAGGTCCTGCTGAATTTAGTGATTCTTTTGGATCTTTATACAATACTTGAGTTGACTCACTCGTCTTCAATTCTTTCAATGTATTCCTCTGCGAAATATTATCGCTGTACATACAGTGTAAAATCTATGCCGAAGTGTGTTAATGCGTTTGTTAATGTCTGTATCACATGTAGGAGTTTCTGTGTCAATATGTCGATGTGCATGTTTGTTTAGGTCAGTATGTGTTTTAATATGTGTATGTGAGTGTGTATGTCTATATCAAAATGGCTGTGTCGTGTCAGTGTGTGCATATGCATCAGTATTTTACAGAATTGTGCATACATTAGCATACCTGCATATTCACAAATGTTCATCAGATGTCTTTGCATCTTTGTTGAGGAAGATGATCTTTATAATTAACCAGTTATATACTGCTGACAAAAGAAACTTGGATGAATTGTTCTTCACACTGAACCTCATACTGTCATATAACTGGCCGAAACACTATTCTGTTGTGAAGATGGGTCTCTGTACGTGAAAGGGTCACTCTGTTTGCTCTGACAGATACTGCGAGGCGTGAGATTTTCCATACATTTCAGTGCATGTATGAGACCACATCACAAGGCATTTTACATTGAAATGTTTTTATTGCGACCGGATGATGGATACAGAAAAGGAAATATTAAGCGTCCCAAAATTTAGTCGGACAGGTGTGAAGAATATCTTGCAATGATCATTGGAATGAAGAATTCTGGGGCACGCAATTCTAGCGCATTGTTTGATGCTGAATTATATGGAGGTTCCCTGACATTTTTTGACCGACGAGCCAATGATCAATAACATGGATAGACAGAGCAGCATGGCTAAGTTCATAAACAGATCCGTTACCCACTGTCTTTACAAAGCTTCCTCCGTCTGCAACTTCTGCTTAATTTTTTGGTCATACTGTATAACAAGATTCGTTATGTACGCAGCATCTGTAAATTCCCAAGCTTAGCTTAACTTCCATTCAGATCACCCTGATTTCGGTATCAGACGGTGTTAATTTTGTTTTTGGAAAATTAGATACTAATAAACTCGGAAATCATGGATGATCTGTCATCTCAGTGAGTTATTTTGACTTCTTTTTGCGGAACGTTATGTCATGCTTCTTCACATATACGCTGCACTTCATCAACTGACTTTCAATTTCGTCCACTATCACAGCTCAATTTAATCAATTTGTAATTCAAACAAACCTCTGCTTCTGCTTTACGACTGTTTCTCGCCAATCATCCAAGCTGAGGGGGACGGGTTCACATCCAGGAAGGGGCCTCCTTATTTCGCTCAAATTGACAAGCAGACAACCAAATAACAGAATCAGAACAACTTGCAAATACGTGCGTCAAAATTACTCAAATGCTATATTCAACAGAGAGCTAATTTGGATACAACAGAAGTGAGTGCAGCACAACTTATACCATTTCGTTGGTTCTGAACGTCATAACGCGAGCACCACTTTACAAAGTCCAAATTCATGTCAAGAAGATAAATAAAGAAAAAGGCCATTCACCCGAAAAGTAGAGATAATTCTGGAAAGGAAAAGATTCAGAGTAAGTGTGAAAATGATGTCGGAATGTGACTCATTTGGGGAGTGACACATTAGATTGAGCCTAAAATGCAGGGAATATTATTAAGGAAGTCTTAGGACATCGAAAGCCAGTGTAGGTCAATGAGGGCAGAAGAAGTGGCTGAACAGGACTCTGAGTAATTGGGGGCCCAGGGATGAGCTGAAGTTTTTTCGAGGTTGGGTGAAATGTCGTCGAGACAAGTATTGGAATAACTGAGACTACAGTTATCCATACGACATGCATGTTCCAGTCGTCGAGGAACTCAGACATGGACAGAGGTTGGGAATGGAATGGTGGTCGAATTAAGTGGTTGTGTTATTAGACGTCAAATTTGACCAGAAACTCACATCTGTGAAAAGTGGAAGACGAGGTGCTGCAGACTCATTGGTCCAGACTCAGTCATTGACAAAAGATGGATCAAAAGCATACTCACCACTGACAAGATTACAAAGCTCCAATGGGAGCCGGGATCCCACTAGGAGGCAGAAAGAGAAATGATTTTATAATGACACATATTATCGTTAGTTAAATCATGCATTTGGTGGTGAGGATAAGTTTCGAACAATAGTAACAATGTGGTGATTTCCACCACAATTATTGTCAAAGTAACCAGAGAGCAGGATAAAACAAACAGTCTATATCCCTCAATAACTGTATGGTTTGTGTTATGTACATGAGTGTAAAGGTACTAAGCTATAGAAATGTATGATATCAGTGAGATCACATCATGAATCTCCTGTGCAGTTTTGCTAATTAATTCTATTTTTGTGTTCATGCTATGAAAAGATTCCAGAGAAAATGTAGTCAATTCATGCCAGGCATGTATGAGCTATTTTATGAGGAAAGTGCATCTTGTTTCTACGGGAGTTTAGAAGAGAGAGAGGTGTTTTGATTGAAGTTTGTAAATGTCCCCACTGTCCTAACATTGCCTCTATGAAAATGAGATTTCATACTCTGATGAGTGAAACTAAATTTTCTTGAATGATTGGTCCTTTTTTATACTTCCGGGGCGAAAAGTATCATTTTTCTTTATTTTCCTTCAGGTTTATGATAGTTTTCAATCTTCTGAATCAGTACAAACAAAAGCACCATAACGAGCAGTAAGTCATTCACTTTCTGCAGGCTGCACCCGATTTAACAATACCATAGCTGACCTGACTGTGACGTTCAATTCGAATTCCTGCCTGTTTTTCATAAGGTTTCAAGTCCTTGTCGAACAACAACTGATCGACTTGTGCCGTTAAAATATGATCGAATATTTCCTCCAGCATCTTGTCAAGCACCAAGTTCCACGACATGACTGCATTTAAAAAGAAGAAAGTAAGCGCTTTATTCAATGGCGAACCCTGATTTTTAAACTGTGAATTCGTGTCCTAGATTCAAACATAAATTGAAGCATTCTATTCCGTTTTACCCCGTTTGGATCCCACAGCATCAGGGTAAGACAAAACATAAAGCTGAAAATGTGTTGCGTGAAAAGTGCAGCAGGTCAGGCAGCATCCAAGGAACAGGAGAATCAACGTTTCGGGCATAAGCCCTTCTTTAGGAATGAGGAAAGTGGTTCCAGCAGGCTAAGATAAATGGAAGGGAAGAGGGACTTGAGGGAGGGGCGTTGGAAATGCGATAAGTTCTCAAACACATTCTCAAACAAAGTTGCTACCACAGTCACATCTCCACACTTTCTAAAACGTAAAGCTGCCGAGATAATCCATTCAGACCACCAAGTCTGTTCTCCACTATTCACTAACATCGAGGCTGATATGATCATGAGATTTTACAGTAAATAAGAAAGCCATTCGATCCATGATGTCTGTTTCAACTCCCGCAAAAGCTGCCCGTCTAATCCCACTCTCAAAGCTTATCTCCATAGCCATCTATGGAAGCAAAGGTTGGACTCCATGTCGAGGAACTGAACAACAATTCCTGCTTCAGTATTGCGTAAATTAATCACGTTTCGGAGATGCCGGTGTTGGACTGGGGTGTACAAAGTTAAAAATCACACAACACCAGGTTATAGTCAAACAGGTTTAATTGCAAGCACACGAGCTTTCGGAGCGACATTTCTTCATCAGGTGATTGTGGAGGGCTGGATGGTAACACAGAGTTTGTAGCAAAAATTTGCAGTGTGATGTAACTGAAATTATACATTGATGAATTAATTGTCTGTTAAGTCTTTCATCTGCGAGAATACAGTGAGAGTGGTCCAGGACATTCAGCCTCGGACCTTCGGGTAAACATTCTCCAAGGTGGACTTCGGGACAGGCAGCAGAGGAAAGTGGCCGCGCAGAGGCTGATAGCTAATTACGGTACCCATAAGGAGGGCCTCAACCGGGACCTTGAATTCATGTCACATTACAGGTGATCACCATTGCACTACAAACACACACAAAGATATTCCTACACACACACACTGTCACACATACACACGGGCACAGGTACGCACAGACGCGCACACAGACACCCACACACACCCTTATAGACCCACACATGCACCCCGTCACAGACTTAAGACACGATGCACTCACTACACACACACACACACACATATACACACACACACACACATACTTTCTCACACTCACAACCCCCACCCCAGAGAGACACACACACAGACAGATAAAGACCCACATGCACACATATATTTTGTGCGGTGAATTTTTTTTGTACTTTCAGAGTTACATTGCACTTTGCTCAGAAACTACACACATTCATGTAGATCTCTGAGCTAAAAAACTGCATGAATTTCTGTAAAATTCTGTTATCTCACTTTTTAGATTAGAATCAATCTAAACATCAGTTCATAGACAGAGAACACAGGGGACTAACACCTTCAACATATTGTCTAGCTATCACCATTGTTAACAGCTAACTGAGAATGCAACTTTTTTAAAAAAGGGTTTTGCGATTTACACATGGAAGAAGTGAAACTGTCACTGTATTCCAACAGATGAAATGCTTAACAGACAATCAATTCTTCAATGTATAATTTCAGTTACATCACACTGCAAATTTTTGCTATAAATTCTGTGTTACGATCGAGCCCTCCACAATCACCTGATGAAGGAGCGTCGCTCCGAAAGCTAGTGGGCTTCCAATTAAAACTGTTGGACAATAACCAGGTGTTATGTGATTTTTAACTATATTAATCACTGCATTCTCAAATGCACGTCTCATTCTTATTCTCGTAATCCTTCATTCCTTTAGTACTTGGAAATCTGCCCCCCATCACACTTGACTCTAATATAGACACAGCTATGAAAACCCTTTCAGTCATTGCTCTCTGCGAGAAGAAGTCGTCGCTATCTTTGTCATAAATTGGGCTCTTTTAAGCTGAAGATACTTTCTCCGGTCACAGAATCTACCGCAAGGGGATATAATCTTTTGATAACTATCGTGTCATGACCACAGATAATCTTATATTTATTTTCCTCATCAGGGTCTTCTCTCAATTTTACAAATTCCAATGAATACATGCGCACACGAATCTAGTTTGATCTCTGAGGAAGCACGTCAATTCCTCGCATAAACTTCCTGAACATTCTCTAGCATGTCTCCAGTACATCTTTAATCCTGAGGACTTGTTTTTTACAATAAAAACAATTTAACTGTTCATCGTGTTGCAGTTGTGGTCAGATAGAGACTGGTATGATTATGAAAGGATACTTGTGCACCATCTGCTTTTATTTAATGACCAACAGTGCATTTGAATTCCCAAATACCGACGGGCCTCAGAAGCAAGACATTTCGAGGTTCAACTCGAGGATCCCAAACCACTTGGTACAGATGTTTCTGGTTTATTTTCTCAACTGAATAGCACTGAGCTATTCTGCTCTTATTCCCACATAATTTACATTACCCAATAATACATCGGCCAAAAATGTATTGTGTTGCATCGTATCACTGACTTCGTGTAAATACCCCAGAACTTGTTTTCGTCATTCATTTTTGTTTGATTTGCAAACATGGAGTGAGTACAATAGTTTCCGTCACTCACATCTTTCTATTATAAGTAATATCATCCCTCGTATCGATCCGTATGGCACTTCGCCAGTGAAAGCGCGCCAATATAGAGATTCTACCTTGATCAAAACTTTATGTCCATTGGTAAGAAATACCTGTGGCCAATGTGCTTCAATGAAGTCAACACAGAAATTTCCTGCACTGCTGCGGGAATTCAAACAGCACAACTGACATCATTCTGTACTTCAATTCGGACAATCAGCCAACTGAGCTCACTAAATCCCTGGAGTCCTGGACAGTAACGCACAACCCTCCAAATCATTATTCAGTTCTGCTTATACAAACTCAGATTAAAAAAAAAACTTCCTTACTAGTTGCTAAATCTGAAAAAAAAGGTTTATGATTCTTTGATAATAACACACGGATCCTACGACATTTTGTGCGTTCATTATAATTCCTCAGTAATAAATTCACATTTAAACATATAATCTTCAATGTCTCATATCTTATTCCACTCAGTTGATGAATGATTGTGTTCTTATACACTTCAGAGATTGATTGAGATGGATTTTTCATTTGGTTGGAATGTGGATGTCGATGGATACTTGTTGAGGAGCTGCATGAACTATTTTTGGAGGAAGAAAACAGCAGCTTATATAACAGAAACAGAGGAGTCATAATTTCTTCAATGAAAAAGACTCATTAAAATATGTCTAAGGTTCAAATCTTTCTTTCAGTTTACCAGTTCAAAGTAAGAAATACTTTAACGTTAAATGTTACCTTGTTCCTTCATTTTTCTACCTGTTGCATGAATTAATGCTTCACGTTTTAACTCTATTGCACTGACTGCCTTGCATCTAAACCTTTAATAGGACGTGAGGACTGCAGATGCTGGAGACCAGCGTTGAAAAATGTGGTGTTGGAAAAACACAGCAGGCCAGGCTCATCGGATGCTGCCTGGCCTGCTGTGTTTTTCCAGGACCACATTTTTCAACTCTAATCTTTTTTAACCTAACGCGGTGCTTTATCTTTGGACATTACACCCTTCTTCACTGTACGCCTATACTTATGTACTTCAGGCAGGTAGCGATAAAATCTAAGTATAAATGCAAATGGAACATAGAACATAGATTATAGGACATAGACAAGTACAGCACTGAATAGGCCCTTCAGCACACGATGTTGTGCCGACCATTGATTCTCATGTAAGGTAAACCTAATGTACGAACCCTCATATTTCTGTGACCATATGCATGTCCAGCAGTTTCTTAAATATCCCCAATTACCTCGCTTCCACAACAGCTGCTGGCAACGCATTCCATGCTCTCACAACTCTCTGCATAAAGAACACGCCTCTGACATCCCCTCTACACTTTCCGCCAAACATCTTAAAACTATGACCTCTCGTGTTAACAATTTCTGCCCTGGGAACAAGTCTCTGGCTATCAACTCTATCTGTGCCTATCATTATCTTGTACACCTCAATTAGGTCCCCTCTCTTCCTTCTTTTTTCCAATGAAAAATGTCCGAGCTCAGTTAACCTCTCTTCGTAAGATAAGACTTCCATTTCAGGCAGAATCCTGTTAAAACTCCTCTGAAGCCTCTCCAAAGCATCCACATCTTTCCAATAACAGGGTGACCAGAACTGGACGCAGTATTACAAGTGCGGTCTAACCGAAGTTTTATAGAGCTGCAACAAGATCTCACGGCTGTTAAACTCAATCCCCCTGTTAATGAAAGCCAAATCACCATATGCTTTCTTAACAATCCTTTCCACTTGGGTGGCAATTTTTTGGAATCTATGCACCTGCACACCAAGTTCCCGCTGTCCCTCCGCACTGCCAAGAATCCTGTCTTTAATCCTGTACTCAATGTTCAAGTTCGACCTTCCAAAATGCATCACTTCGCACTTATCCAGGTTGAACTCCATCTGCCACCTCTCAGCACATCTCTTCATCCTGTCAATGTCACGCTGCAGCCTACAACAGTCCTCTATACTGTCAACGACACCTACAACCTTTGTGTTGTCTGCAAACTTACTAACCTATCATTCAATCGCCTCATCCAGGTCATTAATAAAAATTACTAAGACTACAGGCTCAAGAACAGAGCCCTGTGGAACACCACTCACCATTTTTGAGCTCATTCCTTGCCTGCCTGTAATCGTCTGGAGCTGAGCTTGCTTCCCTTGCTTCCTCCACCTTACCTAAGCTGTCTTCTTTCTTTTGTCGAGAAACCCCTCCGCTCTGGTCATCCAAGATCCCTTTATCTTACCCCTTCTTGCCTGTCTCAGAAGAACACATTTATGCATAACTCGTAACAATTTTTCCTTAAACCGTCTCCACATGTCTATAGTGCCCTTTCCATGGAACAATTGCTCCCAATCCATGCTTCGCAACTCACGTCTTATAACATCATAGCTTCCTTTTCCCCAATTAAATATGCTCCCAATGTGCCTGCTTCTCTCCTTCTCCATAGCTATGTCTAATGTGAGGCAGTTGTGGTCACTGTAACCAAAATTCTCTTCCATCGCAAGATCTGACACCGGGCCAGGCTCATTGCTGAGCACTAAATACATAATGGCCGCTTCCCTTGTCGGCCTGTCAACGTACAGAGTTAGGAAACCCTCTGAACAAACCTTACGAAAAACAACTCCTTCCAAACCATCTGCTCGAAGGAGGTTCCAATCAATATTGGGGAAGTTAAAGTCACCCATTACAATAGCCCTACTGCATTCAAACTTTTCCAAACTCTGCCGTCCTATGCTTTCTTCAACCTTTCTGCTGCTAATGGGGGTCGGCAGTAAACTCCTAATGAGGTGACTGCTCCCTTACTCTTCCTAATTTTAACCCATACTGACTCAGTAGGCAGACCCTCCTCGACAATCCTAACTTCTGTAGCTGTGGAACCGTCTCTGATTAGCCAGTGCTACATCTCCACTTCATTTTCCCCTCCCTATTCTTTTTAATTGTTCTAAACCCTGAAACATCCAGCATCCATTCCTGCCCCTGAGAACCCCAAGTCTCTGTGTTGGCCACAACATCATAGCACCTAGTACTGATCCATGCTCTCAGCTCACCACTTTTATTCCTGATACTACTTGCATTAATCAAACACACTTTAACCGATCCCTTGGTTCTTTCCCAGGAAATCCCTTCCCACTGGATCCATTACCTCTTGCTATTGCCTCATCTCCATCAACTCTCACCACCGGTATATAGCTCAGGTTCCCACCCCACCGCCATACTAATTTAAACCCTCCTAAACCACTCGAGGAAATTCCACACAGGATATTGGTCCCCTTGAAGCTCAGGTGCAATCCGCCCTTCATGTACAGGTCCCAGCTTCCCCAGAAGACATCCCAACGATCTCGATATCTGAAACCCTCCCTCTTACACTAGCTACGCAGCCACGGGTTAAGCTGCGCCCGCTCCCTGTTCCTCGCATCGCTATCTTGTGGCACCGGTACTAAACCCAAGAACACTATTCTGTTCGTCCTGCTCTGCAGCTTCCACCCTAACTCCCTGAAATCATTTTTTTATATTCTCAATCCTTTCACAGGCTATATCATTGGTGCCGATATGTAACACGATTTCTGGTTGTTCCTTTCACAATCTTATGCACCCGATCGGAGACGTCTCGGACCCTGGCACCTGGGAGGCAACATACCTTCCGATAATCCCGATCCTGACCACAAAATCTCCTGTCAATTCTCCTAACAATCGACTCTCCTCCCACTCGCGCTTTTCTATTCAGCCCCCTTCCATTTTGGGCCACAGTGTCATGCTCAGTGCCAGAGAACAGGCCACTATGGCTTTCCTTTGTGAGGTCATCCACCCAGCAGTATTGAAAACGATATTCTTATTGCTGAGGGGAATGTTCACAGGGGATCTCTGCACTGTCTGTCTGTCCCCTTTCCACCCCGACTGCAACGCAGCTATCCTTATCTTGAGCCTCAGGAGTGACCAACTGCCGGTAACCCCTCTCAATTAAGCGCTCAGCCTCCTGAATGACCCGTTGTTCATTCAGCTCCTGCTCTAATTCCCTAATCGGGTTTCAAGGAGCTGGAGTTGGGTGCACTTCCGGCAGATGTAACCAGTGGAGACATGTTTCATGTCTCTCGCCTGCCACATTCTGCACTAGGAGCAATCAACTGCCTATATATATATATGCCCATATTTCCTCTATCACTAAACATGTCCACTACTTCCGCCATAATATTCTGATTCTTCCCTTCTGCCTCTGTACTCTTTGTAAATAAATCATCATCTAAACCATTCTGATTGCAGATCTCTTCTGCGAAACGCTCCCATTTCCAAATATTTTTGTCACAGACTTATTCGTGTCTCTCCCTAAACCTATGCCAGTTGGAAACTGTGAAGCGCATTTGTTTCTAAAATGAGATGGTCACAGCTTTATGTCACCACTTTCAGCATAACCTGCGACCTCACACTAGGGAGAGGACTGTGCTGTCAGTGGCAATGAAATGACAGTTTCATTGAACTGTTGTGATTCTAGAACTATCAGAGCAGATATCATGAGCATTATCTTCCAAATGCAATTCTCTGATGTAATCACAATGTGATGGAGGCTATCTCAGCTCCTCGTTGAGGGGAATGCATTAGCTGTATTTCCAAAACGCAAAACACAGAAAATCTACCAGAAATTTTACCCGATAGAGTCACTGGTGAAAATAAGAAACTGGGAGATCAGAAGCAATACAGATAAATTGTTCAAAGCCTAATTGAATTGAAGCTAAAGTAAAAGTTGCTGTATTAGTTAGGCCCCTTTACGCAGTGTTCAGGGAGGTGGCAATAGAGTTAATGAGAGAGTTACAGAATTACACAGTACTGAAACAGACCCTATAATCCAATCTGTCCGTGATAAGCATAATCACAAACGTACATGGTCCCAACTTCCTGCGCTTGGCGCGTTTCCCTCTAAACCTTTGAGATTCATGGACTTGTCCATTTTTGTTGAACGTTGTAAGTTCAAGAAAGTGTTGTGGAATGCACTTCTAAATTCTTTTGATTCTGGAAATTTTGGTTCCTGAAGACTGGAAAGAAACTATTGTATCCTGAAATATTTCAAACGAGAGTGGGAGGGAAAACTGACCAAAACTATATATTGGACAAGCTAATGTAAGTTGTGAGGAAAACATTAGAATCTTTGCGAAGGAATATGAAAAGCAGACACGGGGGATATCAGATTATGACTTGGCAGAGTCAGCTTAACTTCACTGAAGGGAAATAATCTTTCAGAAACCTATATAGTATGTAGCGGTTGTGTCATCAACAAATGAATAGCAGTGGGAGTGATCCATTTGAATTTACAGAATACTTTGAAATGGTTTCTGACAGATGAGCGATAGTCAGTGGGTAAGGGGATATGGATTCACAATTATTCAATGTAGAGAATACAGAGAGCAGCACCGTGGTATGGACTGGAGACAATTACTCAAGGGAAATCGCATTTATCAATGTTTGCAGCACAGCAATTTGCAAGGAAATAACCTGATTTAGATGTTAGCAGCAAACAGTGTACATCTCATTTAGTACTGATTCAATGGTGCGAGATTTAGGAGTGTTCTTCTAAAAGACAAGTATGCCCTTGATCATGATTCATCAAAAACAGGACATATAGTGTGTAAGTAATTAGTGCAGTATTTGCTATGCTTTCATTCATTGTAAGATCAAGTACGGACTTAAAGCGATCTTCCTGCAATTGGCGAGACTTCATTAGAGGGTATTAATTTGTAGCTTGAGTAATTTAATTGCACATATTTCGTCCCCTGTCCCGTTCGCATTTTCAGTACTTTGGAGCCTCCTGTGATGCGCTGCTGTCCTGTGTCTTCTGGCATGTATTCGGTTAAGTTCCTGCTGCTTATGGTTGCTGGTTCCAGATATTTGTTCTGGATGCCAGTATATTAGGCATGGGTCTGTGTGCTTGTTTATGGATTCAGTGGATGTGTGCCATGCCTCTTGGAATTCCTTGGATGTTCTCTGTTTAGCTCGTCCTATGATCGCTGTGCTATTCTAGTCGAATTTGTGGTTCTTGACATCTGACTGGATTGCTATTAGGAACAGCTGTTATGGCGTTCAGTTGCTCGTTGTTATTCGTGGATGCGGATTCGAGTTATCTCCATGTTTATCCTGTATAGTGTTCCATGCAGGCTTTGCATTGAACCTTTTGAATTAAGTTCGTCTTGCACATAATGAGTATCGGGTCTTTTGATCGGGCGAGTTGTTGCCTGAACGTGGCTGTCGGTTGATAAGCTGTCATGAATCGCAGATGGAGAATACCCAGTAGATTTGATCTCGTTTGTCGGGAATGATCTCCTTGCCACAAACCCTGATGGTGGTTCCAGGAGGAGAGAATGAAGAAACTGAGTATTTAATCCGTAGTCCTGTGAGAGAAGAAGAGATGGTTACCTTGAAAGTTGTTGGTTGGCGAGGAACGCTTATTCCCAAAAGAGACATTGATAGGGGCAGAGATTCAATATTTTACACAGGATTGATTTATTTGATTTATTATCAGGTATACCCGAGTACTTCGGAAATCATCGTTTGTGAGCAGGTTAGGCAGATCATGGTTAACAAGCACACATAGATCAAAGGGAGAAGGAAATTTTGAACACTGTAAGGCACACCGGTTACACTGCACCAGACGAGTCTGAGACAAGATCAACATGAACAATACCAACATTATTTGAAATTTGAGAATCCATTCATCAGTCAAATACGAAGTTCCTAATAGTTTATGTGGCTCTGTGATCCTCATGGCTATTGAGAGAGAGGTAAGGCTCTAAATTAGCTCTCCACGCATAAATGTGCACTCGTGTGTTACCCTGCAATGGACGTCATGTTTATCAAAATCCCGTCAGCAGCCACAACACCTTCCTTAAGAAACAATTAGCCATTCCCACTGGCTTCTGACATGCATGGAGGAATACATGACTTCGCGGGGTTGGACGTTGCCTCCTCGAGACTTCAAACATAATATTTCGCTTCCCTCCTCAAAGCAAGCAAACCCACGTTAATGTCCCACGTGTGTATCACGGGACACAAAGAACAACGTGGAACAATCAGTCCGTGCAGCCTCTGCTCCATTCTCAGTGAGAGCCTCCTGGCTATTCTGTTCGTTTTCTTTTTATCACCTCCTGCATTGCAGAACTGTATGTGAGAATCTGTGTGTGAATTTTCCTTTTTGCCAACGGATGTGTTTGTGGGAGATTGCTTTCTTGGAACAGTTAATTAGTAATCGTCACTGTACCTAATATTCTGCTAAGTTTTCCAATAGTGATAAGTTATTTTAAAATCATTTAGTTGTATTTTATCAACAGTGGGTAAATAAATGGTGATTTGCTTGACAATGAGTAACTTGACCAGTCACATTGCATATGAAACAGTCACTTTACAGGTCCCTTTCAAATATGTAAAAACAAAAGACTACAGACTACCGTCTTAAAATATTTCTGAGGGCCTCTGGTCTGGTCTATAACACTGGACTCTTTCTCTACCCTTGCCACAGGACTGAATGGGCTATGCCTCTTTTTGTCCCATGGTTTCAATGGGCTGACTGACGTCCTCATATTCCCCTGAAGTGAGCATGAGACGCTGAATTAAACTCTTCATTTATAATTGTGGAATTGTGCAGTATCGAGCAGTGCTTTTACATGAACACTAAGTGCACTTTAAGATAACAAGCTTGAATATTGCCCGGGTCTTACTGCACGTGGCCTCAGCGTGTTTCCGAGCGAAAAGATCACACATTGTTCTGAACACTGTGTGATGATCAGTCACAAACCCCACTTCTGATGTTATGACTGGGGAAAGATTTTGATGAAGCAGTTGAAGACGTTTCTCCCGAGGATGTTACCCTGAGGACATCATGCCATGGAATCGCAGGACTGGGAGGATTGACATCCACGGTCCGTAGATACCTTCCTTGGTGCCAGGATTGACTCCAACCAGTGGGACGTTTTCGTTGATTCCCATTCAGTTCATTTTGTTGAGCTCTTTGACATCATCCGAGGTCCACCACTGCCTTGATATCATGACCTGTCACTCTTACCCCGACCCTTGTGTTCACCAGATTTGTTCATGTGAACAGGTCATTTTATAGGGTCAGGGAGTGTTTTTTGCTTTGAGGAGTGAATGTCAGGAATTCTCTATTCCACAGCGTTAGGTGAGCTAGATCACTGAAAATACTTAAAAGGATTTAAGTTTTAACTTATCAGAGAGTTGAGGACCATAAAGAACCGGACACTAAAAAGAATTTGAGATCTGGACCCGATCAGCTATGAACTTATTTAAGCGCAAGGCAGGCTTGGTAGGCGAATGACCTTCTCCTGTTTACGATGTTCTTACATCACATTATTGGAAAGTGGCATTACATTTGGAAAAAATCACCTTGATCCGAATTAAACTTCATCTGCCACTCCTGTCCCGTTGGCCCATCTGATTATCGTTCCGTTGTACTCTGTGATAATAATCTTCATTGTCGTCGACACCACCATTTTGATGTCATCTGCAAACTTCCGAACCATATCTCCGATATTCACCAACAAATAATTTATGAATTAAAAACTGTGTTGAACTCAGTACTGGTTGCTGCAGCACACCGCTGGTCCAGTACAAAAAGAATTCCTCTACCTTTAAGCCAATTTTGAAACTAATTGGCAACCTTTCTGTGAATCCCATGTGACCTAGCCTTACTAATCTACCTACCAATCGGAACCTAACGAACACCTTGCTGAAGTTCACATGCAAAATGTCTGCCACACTGCCTTCATCAATCTTCTTTGTCACGTCTCCAAAAAACGCAATCCAATTATTAACGTATGACTTTCACAACAGAAAGACATTCTGACTCTCCCTAAGCAGCCTTCACGTTTCCAAATGCATATAAATCCTAGCCTTCAGAATCCCCTCCGACAACTTAGCCACCACTGTTGTCAGGCTCACTAGTCTACCGTACCCTGACTGGTCGGGTCACTGGTTCCTTTTCTAGTTACATGCCTCCACTGATGACAGTAAATTTGAAAGTAAGTAGGTTGATGATATGAAAGGTGTCAAACATGGTCAGGGTCAGTGTTCAGAAGATGTCAGCAGATTTCTTTAATCTTCTTAATTTAACAGGATAATAACCAAAACAAAATTACTCAAACTCTATGTAAAATGAATGAGCAACAGTGAAGACCTTCATGTTTTGGAGGTCCTGGTGTTGGATTGGAATGGACAAAGTGAAAAATCACACAAAACTAGGATGTAGTTCAAAGACTTATTTGGAAGCGTTGCTATTCTAAGCGCTGTTTCTTCATCAGGTGGTTGTGGAGCAGAATCATAAGACATAGCTTTTATATCAACAGAATTGCAGTATCATAGAAAGTAATATTAGATATATTTAGATTAAATCTTTCAAATTTTCGAATGGTCATGTTAGTTTCCGTTCCTTAATACTTCTTATCGGATGTGGGAATTTCGGAGAGTTTATGGGAAACTGATATCTACAATATATACCATTTGTTTCGAATCCTATCAGATCGATTGGATTGTTTGAAGGGGCAGGTTGAGGCAATGAGGAAATTAATAGAGCTACTTTGGAAGATGAATGACAGTTTCGAAAGGGACAAAAGACGCAGATACAGTCAGGTAGATAGGTTAACACCACGAAAGGTAGGAGAGTTAAGATGGTAGAACAGTAGTCTATTGTGGTTATTCCCATTGCAAAGAATTATGTTGCTTTTGAAAACGTGGGTGGTGATAGTCCTTCACTAACAGCCAAATTTCTGTTATCAAAATTGGATTCAATGTAATGGATTCCAAGGGTTCGATTGTGTGAGTAGACTATCCCGTCAGACGTACAGACTGATGCTTCTGCAACCAGCAGCATAAAAATCAGAATGGTGTGTTGCCTCCCTGGTGCAGGTATCAAGGATGTCTAAGAGAGGCTGAAGAATGTCCTCAAAGGTGAGCGGGAGAAGCAGGAGGTCATTGCACGCATTGGTACCAATAACATAGTTAAAAAGAATACAAATCTGAAGGCACATAATATAAAGTTAAGCAGGAAATTTTAAAAAAGAGTTCCCAGAAGATGTTATCTCCTTGATTACCCCGGGTTCAACGAGTTAGTGAGGGTGAGAATCGGAGGACAGAGCAGATGAATGTGTGGCTAACGAGCTGGTGGATGGGAGAAGATATACATTATTGGATCATTGAAACCTCTTTTGGGGTAGACGTGATTTGTAAAAGAAGGATGGATTGCACCTGAATTGGAAAGGGACTAACATGCTGGCAGGGAGATTGGCTGGAGCTGCCCTGGAGGGTTTCAAACAGTATGGAGTGTCCGCAGGGGCGGGGAGTCGAGGGAAATACTGAGGAAAGAGATTAATCTGAGACTGGTACAGTTGAGAAAAGGAGTGAGGCAAACACTCAGGGCAGAAAGGAACAAAGCAGAGAGCAAGGTAGGACTGATTAATTAACCTGATTTTATTTCAAAGCAAGAAGCTGAACAGGGTAGGCAGATGGACTCGGGACATGATTTGAAATATGGGACTGACATATCATAGCAATTACATAAACGTGGCTAAGGGATTCACACAACAGGCAGCTAATACTCCAGAAGGGAAATACTATAGGAAGGGTAGAAAGGGAGGCAAGAGATGAGGGGGAGTGGTGTTTTTAATAAGAATAGCATGGCAGCTCTACTGAGGGAGTATACACCCAGAAATACATCCAGGGAAGTTATAAGACGCAACTGAGAAATATTAAATCGATTTTCACCTTATTGGAATTGGATTATAGACCCCCTAAACACCAGAGGGAAATTTAGAAACAAATTTGTAAAGTGCTTTCAGTTATCGGTAAGAATAATAGGGTTCTTATGGTCAGGATTACTACTTTCCAAGCATAGACTGAGACTGCCATATTGTTAAGGGTTGAGATGGAGAGGAATTTGTTAAGAGTGTAAAAGCAAATTTTGTGAGTCAGTGTGTGGATGTGCATACTAGTGAAGGTGCAAAACTTGATCTACTCTTGGGAAATACGGTAGGGCAGGTGACTGAGTTACCAGTGGGGGAGCACACTGGGTCGAGCGACCAAAGTTTTATTTGTTTTAAAATTGTTAAGGAAAAGGATAGACCAGATCTAACAGTTAAAGTTCTAAATTGTAGGTGGGCTATTTTGAACGTATTAAGCAAGAACTTTCAAAATCTGATTGGATGCAGATGTTCGCAGGTAAAAGGATGGCTGGAAAATGGGAAGACTTCAGAAATGAGATAACGAAATCCAGGAAAATTATTTTCTTCTTCGGGTGAAAGCAAAGACGGTTCGTTGTCGGCAATGCTGGATGACTGGAGATATCGAGGGTTTAATTCACAAAATTAACGAAGCAGATGCCAGTTATAGATAGGAGAGATCGAGGGAATTCTCAGAAAAGTATTAAGGAAGTAGGAGTAGACTTCAGAGGGAATTCATAAGTCTAAAAAGAGAACATGAGATAGATTTGGCAAAGAGGGATAAGGAGAATCCAAAGGGTTTTGAAAAAATGCATTTTGAGTCAGGGAGCAAATAGCAAGGCAGCCACTGTGTAGAGCCGCATGGAACGGTGGAGATAATAAACGAGTATTTTGGAGCAGTATTTACTGTGGAGAAGGACGTCGAAGATACAGAAAGTGAGGAAATAGATGGTGCCATCTTGAAAAATGTGATATTGCAGACAAGGATGTGTTGGATGTCTTGGAACGCATGAAGGTGGATAAATCCCATGGACCTGATCAGATGTACCAGAGAACTCTGTGGAAGCTGGGAAAGTGATAGCTGGGACCTTTGCTGAGATATTCCTCTCATCGAGAGTCAAGGTGATGTTCCAGGAGAATGGATGTTGGCCAACGTGGTACTATTATTTAAGAGTGGTGGTAAAGACAAGCCAGGGAATTATAAACCGTTGGGCCTCACGTCCGTGGTGCACATATTGATGGAGGGAATACTGAAGGACAGAATTTACACGTATTTGCAAAGGCACGGAATTATTAGAGATCATCAACGCGGCTTTCTTCGTGGGAAATCATGTCTCGCGAAATTGATTGAGTTTTTTGAAAACTAACAGAGAGCATTGATGGGGTCAGAACGGTGAACGTGATCTATATGGACTTCAGTAAGGCGTTCGACAATGTTACTCATGGGGGAATTATCAGCAAGATTAGGTTGCATGGAATATAAGGAGAACCAGCCACTTGAATA
Source organism: Chiloscyllium punctatum (assembly GCF_047496795.1). NCBI lineage: Eukaryota > Metazoa > Chordata > Chondrichthyes > Orectolobiformes > Hemiscylliidae > Chiloscyllium > Chiloscyllium punctatum. The sequence goes on along the minus strand of NC_092773.1, from coordinate 46,067,866 downwards.
CAAAACTGGCTGGCGGATCGAAGACAGCTGTTGGTGGTGGAGGTTTGTTTTTCAGGCTGGAGGCCTGTGACCAGTGGTGTTCCATAATGATCGGTACTAGCTCCACGACGTTTTGTCATTTTTATAAATTATTTGAATGCAAACATAGGAGGCATAATTAGTAAGTTTTCATATGACAACAAAATTCGATGTGTAATGGATGGATAAAAAAAATTACCATAGATTAAAGCGGGATCTTGATCAGATGGGCCAATGGGCTGAGGAGTGGCAGATGGAGTTCAATTTAGATAAGTGCGAGGTGTTGCATTTGGCAAAGCAAGTCTTACCAGAACTTATGCACTGAATGGCAACGCACAAGGATGTGTTGTTCAACAAATAGATCTTGGATTGTCAGTTCATAGCTCCTTGAAAGTCGAGTCGTAGGTAGATAGATACATGAAGAAGCCATTTGGTCTGCTTTGCTTTATGGTTCAGAGCACTGAGTAAAGGAATTCAGACGTCTTTTTGCTGCTGTATAGGACGTTGGCTGGACAACGTTTGGATATATTGCGTGCAATTCTGGTCTCCTTCCTATCGGAAGAATGCTGTAGAACACGAAATGGTTCAGAAAAGATTTACAAGGATGCCGTCACGCTTGGAGCTACTGGAGGAGGCTGAATAGGCTGGGGTTCTTTTCACTGGAGTATCGAAGACTGAGGGTGATCATATGGAGATGTATAAAATCATGAAGGGCATAGATAGGATAAAGAGAAAAAGTCTTTTCCCTTGGGTGGAGGAGTCCAGAGCTAGACGTCATACGTTTAGGGTGAGAAGGGAACGATATAAAAGGGAGCTAAGGGGTAACGTGATCAAGTAGAGGGTGGTGCCTGTGGGGAATGCACTGCAGAATAAGTGGTGGAAGGTGGTACAATTGAAACGTTTTTAAAGGCATTTGAATTGGAAAGGTTTAGAGTGATATGGGCCAAGTCTCGGCAAATGGGTCTGAATTATGCTGGGATATGTCGTCATCATAGCTAAGTTGGACCAAAGTGTCAGCTTCCGTGCAGTACATCTCGATGCCTCTATATAGAGTATAGAACATTTTAAAAGTTACATTCTCAAGATAACTTTTAACAATAAGTGTCATCTCAGCTCAAATATGCATTGAAGGTATGAAGTTAAATTGTGTCTGTGCCCCAATATTCGTCAGACTGATTCTGTTGCAATAGGATGAGTTACAGAATATTCCAAGGGATTATGTATTTTCGAGCAAATTAAAATGTAATTCTGCCAGTACAAAATCTCTCCACAAACATGCATACGTTTGCCTGCAGGGCAGACCGATTGGATGTGTTCAGGTGTGTGAGATTCCATGAGAGAGTGCTTCAGCGTAAGAGAGGGTTTACGTGAGTGTCTGGGTGTGTTTCTGTGCACGCTTGTGTGTGTGTGTGTGTGTGTGCGCATGTGTGAGTATATATATTGCAGTGGGGTCGCCTGCAGTGTGACATGAACCCAAGCTCGCGGTTGAGGCCGTCCCCATGGGTATCGAACTTGGCTATGAGACTCTATTCAGGCACTCTGCGTTTTTGCTTGTCCTGAAGTCCACCTTGGAAGATGGTCACCCGAAGGTCTGAGGCCAAATGCCCCATACCAATCAAGTATTGTCCGACTGGAAACGAACACTCTTCCCAGTGACTGTTGAGAGTTGTACAGTCATCCGTTGTTGCAGCATCTGTTCCTTCTCGCAAATGTGCCTTGCCTCAGGACATCCTTGGCTGGAGTGTATGAGATCGACTGCATTTTCTGAGTCACAAGATAACCTGCCACGAACATGGTGGGTGGTGTCCCCACGTGTAGTATTGGTATCCGTGGCGACATATTGACACTGTGGCATAGAATGAATGAACATCACATTCTGTACCTGACAATCCCCGGAACATTCTGTACCTGACATTCCCGGAAAAATCTGCGCACAACATTCTCGAACTAACGTTCTCCAGATAATTGTATACCCTACAATCTTCACCCAACATTCCCCAGAACATTCTGTAAACAAAATTCTCCCTCAGATTCGATACTCAGCATTACCCGGAAAATTCTGTAACTGATATTCCCCGAGAAAAAATGTACCCAAAATTCTATAACTGACATTCCCTGGAACATTGTATACCCAACATGTTGTACCTGACATTCCCTGGAACATTCTGTAACTGACATGCTCGGAACATTCTATAACCGATATTTCCCAGAACCGTCTGTCACAGACATTCTCCAGAACATTCTATACCCGACATTCCGAAGAAATTTCTGTAAAGGACATTCTCCGGAAATTTATATATCCAACATTGTCTGGAGCTTTCTATTACAGGCATTCGCTAGAACATTATAAAACTGACATTCTCTGAAACATTCTATTCCTGACATTATTTGTGTATGGCCTGATGTCAGTGAATTGAACAAAACATAACATGGCAAGGGAAGCAATCCGGTTCCAGGGAGAATGAGAAACTGTTTAAAAGGTCCATACGGTCGTTGAATATGTTGAATATGTTTGCCATATGTTTCTGTTTCTTTACAACATCGGATGGACCACAAGTGAGACTAAGGGACAGAAGTTTCCAATGTCCGGTGTCTTCAAGGAACTGAGAGAGAATCCTACAGTGCAGCAATGTTTTCACCCTCTGCATTAGGCACATTAGACAGTCACCCGTTTCTGCTCTCAAGTAACCGACTGTTTGGGAATGTTCTAGAACTGATCGCTTCTTATGGATGGGTCTCTGCGTCTTTGAGGAGGGAGGATTTCCTGTGTTTTATGATACATTTTTATTAGTAAATCAGACCTGCCTATTTGTTGTTTCAGCTCAAACGACCTGAAAAAGTCTCTGAATGTAGTGACACATTTGAAAATCTCACTGGGTCCACAATCAAACTGGTCACTTTGCCTTCAGGTGGATGTTTAACGTGATTGTTTTCCTTCCTTATAGTTAACATAGTGACGACCTAAGTCCTGCTTTATAAAGATTGTGGATTGTCTCCATGTGTCAGGCGCTACCTAGGGGCAATAGCGGTGTCGGTCTGCTGGTCATTGTCCTCGACTTTATAATGAGACACATTCCCATTATTTATGAGGATCTGTTTTATTTCCTGGAGTCCATTCCCATATGTAATATCCATGCCGTCCTGCTTTATACAGCCACTGACTGTTCTGTCTGGTTCACAGTCAGTTTCACCTTCAATCGGTTTGTGGCCATTTGTTGTCAGAAGTTGAAAAGTAAAGATTGCAGTGAGAAAACGGCGGTTCTCGGTACAGTGACTTTGCTGAGCTGTTTAAAGAACATTTTCAAGTATTTTATGCTCACAGCTCAGTATCAGCTCGGGAATGTCCCCGGTTTTGTGATGTCGCACTCGATGTTCGATCCTACTGTGTCTGGATCACAATCAAGTACCTCCACCATATTCTATCTCCAGCTCTCCAATTGCTCCCGATTGTGCTGTTCAATGTTTTCACCGCCAGAAATATTTTTTCAACGAGCAGAGCCCGCACAATACTCCGGGCTCACACCAATGGTAATGCTCAGTCTGACACAGAAATTAGAAATCGAAAAAATCCTTCTTTTACTGTTTGTGATCTCGGCCAATTTCATCTTGTTATGGTCAACGTTAATTGTGCATTCTATATGGCGGCGTGTGCATGAATTTGGGTATAGTCCTGTGTCTCTAGATTCCTTTGTGCAAGAAATGGGTTTCATGATGCAGCTTCTTAGTTGCTGCACAAACACCGCAATTTATGCTGTGAACCGGACCAAATTCAGACAGCAGCTGAAAAATGTGCTGAAGTGCCCCCTTACTAAAATTCAACAATCACATTCACTCCTTTATCAATCTATCCGGGATTTTATAATTTCAGTTAAATGTTTCAGCAAATAATCCATCTGTTGCGATGGTAGTGATGGTTTGCCCAACCTTATGCCACAGAGGGCTGCAAGGAACCATTTTAGTGTTTCACTCAACTCAGGTGCCAGAGAGAAAAGGCAACATCCCACATTCTGCATCGATCATTTCAATTTGGACACAATGAAAGGATTCTTTTAATAGTACCAGGCAGAACAGTGAAATATGTTGCTGTTTTTGTTTCAGTTAAAGAAACTGAGCTGGAAAGGGACCGACTAAGCCAAAAGTCCTGGTCCTCAGGGAAGTGGAGGGGACCAGATCCTGAACTCAGGAGTTGGGTCAAAGTCACTGTTGTTGCTTTTTGCTCTGGGTGCACACTGAGACCTAACCTTGAGCAAAATCCATCTCTGTACACTAATTCCCAATTCTCTGTCCAACTGCATCTGTCTCTCTATTTCTCTCTCCCTCTCCATTCCCCACTTTCAACCCTCCCATTACACACTTTTCCCCTCTCTCCGCATATCCACTCGCCCTGTCTTTCTCCTCATTTCTCTCGCTCTGTCCACACGCTCTCTCTTTCTCTGCCCCACTGTTTTTCACTCTGTCTTCCCTACTCTCTCTCATACACCCCGTTGCGGCCAACGCTTCCAATCTTCTCTATTTCCCTCAACATTCTCTCACTCTGCGGCTCCCTCTGTCTCATGCGTGCCTTTTTTTCTCTCCACCATTTCACTCCTACCACCCCACTTATCTCTCTATCATGTCTTCACCCCCTCCCCCCATCCTCGTCCTTCCCCAGCCTCTGCACCCACCTGCTCTCTCTGGGTCAAATGAAGAGACAAGGACAAGCGAGAAAGATTGTGTCAGATAGAGAGGGCGGGAGTAATAGAGATTCAGTCATAGGGATGGGGTTGTGGGAGAGCAAGTGTCAGACAGAGGGAGAGGGAAGGAACGAGAGAGGGGTAAGGAGAGAGAGTCAGAGGCAGGGAGAGTGTGAGAGAGAGAGTCAGACAGAGGAAGAGAGAGAGAGGGAGAATCAGACATCAGTAGATGGCAGAGAGTGAGAAAAACGTTGAGAAGAGAGAGAATCAGACATTGGGAGAAAGGATGAAATTGAAACGGATGATGATGGACAGATATAGAAAGGTGTGGGGAGGGACGGAGAGGAAATGAAGGAGAGAGTCAGACAGATGATTAGTGAGAGAGACAAGGAGGCGAGGAGACAGAGAAGGAGAAGGGGAGTGATATAGAACTGTTGAAAGGGAGAGAGACTGATGTGAGAGAGAGAGGGGAAAGGGTGAGAGAGATTGGGTGGGTGGGATTGGGACAGGGAGAGGGTAGGGAGAGAGAGTAGGGGTAAAGAGAGTGAGAGTGGGTGAGATGGGTAGAGAAGTGGACAGAGGGAGGGGAGGGGAAGAGAGTGGGAGAGGGAGAGAAAGTGGGAGGGTGGAAAGGTAGAGAAATTGGGTAGGAGGGGAAGAGAGAGACAGAGAGGAATGGGAGAGAGATGTGGAGAGAGTGGGAGGAACGCGAAGCATGGGGACAGAAGGATGGGGAGTGCGAAAAATATGGGCGGACACGAGAGAGGTCGGAAGGCAGAAGAGAGAGAGGAGGTGAGAGAAAGATAAAGGGAGACAGAGACAAGGGAAGAGAGAAAGAGGGTTGGAGAGACAAGAAATAGTGACAGGGAGAGAGGGAGTGGAGATAGAAGAGGCAGAGAGAGTGAGGGGGAGAGGGAGATAGACGGAGGTGGATAGAAAGTAGAGGGAATGGGTAGACCATAAAGAAAAGACATGATGCAAAGAGAGAATGCGGAGCGGGAGAGCGATAGGTGGAGAGACGGATATAACGGGTGAGAGAGAGAGAGAGCATGAAGCCGTACCGAGAGTGAGAGGTGAGCGGTGGGAGAGAAGAAGGTGAGAGAGATGGCCGTGGGACAGCGAATGGGGCGAGTGAGAGGGAGTGGATTTGTAGGGAGTGGGAAGAAGAGAGAAAGTTTGAAAGAGTGGTAGGGAAGTGTCGATAGAGAGAAAGAAGGAGGAAAGAGAGAGGAGGGGAACGCGAGGGTGTAAGAGTTGTGAAGTACAGGAGTACTAGGGAGTTAATGGGAGAGATAGAGGGTGAGCAATGTTAGGTGGAGAGGGAGAGAGGGGGGAGTGGAGATAATGTGGGTGCAAAGCAAGAATGGGGCGGGGAAGTGTAGGCGAGGGATAGAGATTGGGTAGAAAGTGGGAGGGAGGAGAGGGAGAATGAGATTGCGCAAGGAGAGGGAGAGAGTAGGTGGGCTCAAGAGAGTGTGGGAGAGGGAGAGAGTTTATGGAGAGATTATGGACAGAGAGACGGGGAGTGGGAGAGACATATACTGGAAGGACGAGAGAGGAGTGGATAGAGATTGAAGAGGGAGGTGAGAGAAGGAGCGAGGGGAAGAGAGAATTGGGGCAGAGAAAGAGAGAGGGAGTGAGATAGAGAGAGTTGAGGAGGTAGAGTGCGAGCATTGTGGAAGACGGAGTGATAGTTGGGGTCAAGAACGGAGGATTGAAAGTGTTATGAAAGTGTTATGAAACTGTACCTTTAAGAGATTTGAAAAGCTTGCAGGAACTGTCAAAGCACGGAGATTCCTGAACAATTTAAGAATGGAACACTTTATTGAATCAATTAACCACAATTGAGTTGCCATGAAACAAAAACAAATTCAAATTCTGATAACCAGTTTAAATAATGACCTAATGTACCAAAGTCCAATCAAACTTGAATTTAGTATTTTGATCATATTAATATCAATGAAGTGATCCGATGTTTCGGGGGACAAAACGGGACATTTTGAACAGCAAAAGCGAGCACTGCTGAGAGAGAGCTCTCGGACAGGTAATTGTCTGTGAAATAAATTTATTCAGGAGAATATCGAAACTGCCTTGGGGACCATCTACAGGGGAAAATCTACACAGGAGAATCAATAAAAATAACTAGTTTTGATTTTTGTTTGTAAGTATTAATCCTGATTTTTTTAAATTGGACTAGTATTGCAGATTGGGAGGCAAAAGATAGGGTGAACTGAAATGAGTTCTAAATAGTTGTTGGTTTTAATATTCTACATTGGACTTAACGAATAAAGTAATTATTTTCTTACTTTAAATGGTGACCTGTGCGATAGTTTGCTGCTTCGCGAATTTCAAACATGGGGTGCATCTTATATGTGTTGTTGTTTGAAATTAATAGAGGGGTTTAACCCCGTGTCGAATCAAAAAAAGACCTATATATGTCTTCCCCTTGGTTGTTTTACCAAAGTGCAACACCTCACATGGATCCACTCACGGGTGATGAGCTCAAACTTTCAAGGTCTCGTTGTATCTTAGATAACTTTCGGCACTGTCAAATATATCACCGAGTTGCTGTCATCTGAAAACGTGTTATCCATGCCTCCTAAATTCTCATCCAAACCGTTTAAATAAAAAACGATCGAAGGACCTATCCGTGTAAATCGCTAGTTACAGGTTTCCATTCTGCAAAACAAGCCGACACAATGCCCGCGGTCTCCTAATGTCCCAAATTCACAAGCTCTCCCTGAAGCCCGTGTGACAAATTGCCCAACACTAATGTCACACCCAGTGATCATTCATTCCGAGGATTCTTTTTCGCAGTGGTTCTTCAATGAAGTCAGTAAATTAGCCGCCCTGACCTTTTTACATGTCATCTGCAGATTTTCTTTTTAATAATCACAAAATTGGCCACCCTGAACGTTTCAGTCACACCTCCACCTGCTGTGAACTGTACAGATTACTCTGCCTGGACCCTGAAATTTCTTCCTTAAATTCGCACAAAATTCCAGGATAGAGCTAATCAGTTCCTGTAAATTAATTGACTTTCCTGTTTGTTTTTATAGTTCCAGAAACTACTCATCTGCAATGTGAACTGTTTTCAAGACAAACATACAGACTTACCCTGTCTCGTTATACTCCATTTCTTTGACCACAGATAAACCTACTGACGAAAAAGCGAAATATTCATTCAGTATAGTTCCCATAACCTGTGATTCTACGCGTGCACTAACTCGTTGATGTTTAAGTGAGGCTATTCTGTCCTTTGTTGCTCTTTTGCTCTTGATATACTTGTAGAATTTAGTTGCATTATCATTTACTTTATCTGTTAAGGTCATTTCATTTTTTTTTGCGCTCCTAATTTCCGCCTTAAGAATGTTTTTCTGCTCTTAAAATGTTTCATTTGATTTGAGTTGTCTGCACGTGCTATATTACGACTCATTATTCTTGACCAGAGTCTCATTATCTAAATTCACACATTGTTCACGACTCTCCTTTGATCGTTCACTCTCACAGGAACATCATACAATGAACTTCCGTCGTCTCACGTTGGAAAGCATTCCATTTACACTTGCCCCTTTAACTGTGAATCTACTTCAGTTAAGAAATATAACTTTCATGCAATCCCTTTCCATTTCCATAACGACTTTTATCGATTTTTCAATTCATTAAAAAGATATGAACGTCTCCAGCTAGGTCATCAGGTGTTCTTTATCACTAATTTTCTAAGAGTCGATCACAGTTCTCCATGTCTGGATTACCATTTGGGACAGACCAGATTTGCCAACATTTTCCTTCCCTAAAGGTCATTCATAATTGTTTCCCGCAATTAAGGATTGGTTATGGCGATCAGTTGACTCTTAATTCCAATTGTTTACTCAATTCAAATTCCACCATCCAGCATGCCAGGATATGAAGCCATTTCACCGGGACATTAACAAGATCTTTGGATATATCATCTCATAATAATACCACCATGCCATCTCCTCTAACAAAACTAATGGAATTATGGTCAACGGTCAAAAATTCCTTGAGCTTTAACATTCTGTCGTTTGCTTAGTCTTGGATGATTGAAATAAAGCAGGGAGACCATTTGGACAACTGGGAAAATTAATAACGTATCCATTATCAGGCAATACATCTGAACAAAGGGTACAATGCAACTTATGTAATGTTCCCTTCGTTTCTGGATGGTGAGGAGAGTACTTGATTTATTCCAAACATATCACAACCTCGTTGAATAACTTTGATATAAAATTTAACCCTTAATCCGCTTGTATTTCTGTGGGTATGCCGTATCGAGTTAAACAGGCATAAGAGTAACATTTCTGCATTAGTTTTCACCATGACACTGTGAAATGAATGGTCCCTGTGTAAAAATTCGGGTCACTGGAAATCTAATAGACACATTCATCATTTGCATAATGGGACAAATAACACTTTCTCTTTAGAATGATTCGAAATTTGATGACGGCAAATGATTCATTTCGACCCTCATTTGACGCAAAGTCCAAATATGTGATCTCTGAAACTTACATTATCAATTCCATGTGAATTAATTCCAGGGGCTGTTTCAACTCATAACCAAAATACAATTTATATGGACTGAACTGATTTGTTTCTTTCGGAGCCTGTACAGTTGCAATGTCTACGAAATAAGTTCATTTATCCATATCCCCTGGTTAATCTACAAATCAAATCCCTTTATCCCAATCCTCTGCTAAATCTTGACTGTAAGGTCTCAAAGTTTTCTTTAAAACTGATGCAACTGTTGTAATGTTCCCTTCTTTGCTGGATGGTACGCAGAGGATTTGATGTATACCTGACATATCACAACTTTGTTGAATAACGTTCATGTAAAATTTAACCCTTGATCCGCTTGTATCTATTTGGATAGTCCGTATCGAGTTGAACAAAAACAAGTGCAACACCTCTGCATTAGTTTTCACCATGATACTGTATAATGAATGGCCCTATATAAGGAAATGGTCCCTGGAAATCTGGTAGACACATCCAACATACTTAATAAACATTGATGTCAATTTGCTTGCATCCAATCGGAGTCCTTTGTATTAAGTAAGCCATTTTCAAAAAAAAAGTTTGGCAAATGCAGTAAGGTATTAAAGATGCCGTTTGTATCAAAACCTGAAGATTTCCTATTACCTCACACATATGGCGTGCCCAGCAATATTCAAACACATCCTTATTCAGTCCAAGACAATAAAATTTTATTTGTTTTGGAGCGTGCTTTTTCCTTAAAAGCCAATTGACCTCCCTATGGTAATTCATGCGTTACACGCAAAGCCTTCTTTCTATAATCCACGTGTCATGCAACATGATTAACTTTGAGGTATTTCTCATCGTCCTGGTGGTCTCACTGTGTGATCTTCGCTTTCTCACGAAGACTTCGTTCTTATGACAGTGCCATATTGGTATACATGCACAGTCTGCATCTGTTTTCTGCGTTTGGATCCAACTGCCTTAGAGTTTCAACTTATCGTTAAAAAAACACCTGATTTGCCGGAACTAAAATAAAAAATGTTGTTCTGGAAATGTTGGTTTATTTTCTTTGTCTGAATGATTTGATTAAACATGATCTGTCCTACCTGTAAATGAACTTCTTTACATTTCCTCTCTGATTTCTACTCTGATTTCTTGATTTTGCTTTTAGACCTTGTCATCACACATTGAAGAAAACTCTCAGGGCATACACAGTGACAATAACTTCTAAAGATTTAGTTTAGTCATGGACAAGGGCAAGAGTGTCCCTAAGGTGAGGTGCTTAATTCGGGAAATGCCAATTCATCCAAATTAAACAGGAATTGGGCAATGTGGATTGGGAGCAGTTATTGGAGGGAACATCCATGTCTGGGACGTCGGAGGTTTTTAAGGACCAATTCATTAAAGTGCAGTACATGCATGCCCGTGCAGAATAGTAGGATGGGGAAAGAAGGTTTCGAATGCCATGGATGACAATGGAAATTGTAAGTTTTATCAAACGGCAAAAAAGGAACTATATGACAGGTCCAGACAGCTACAAACCGAGAGGAGCACTTGAACAATCTTGAAAAATTATGAAGGAAATAAACACGGAATTAGGACAACTAAAATGGGTCATGAAATGTCCTTAAGCAAACAAAATCCAGCAGAATCCGAAGACTTCTTATGCATAGAAGAGAAGATGGAAGATAAAAGTAGGAAGTGTAGGTGCACTCAAAGAAAAAGGAGGCAAGTCATGTGTGGAGCCACGGGTTGTGGGAGAAATCCTTAATAATAATTTGTGTCAGTATTCACCAAGGCGAAGGACATGACTGATGTTGATGCTAGCGAAAAGTATGTGTGAAGTGCAGACATTGGCACTCTATTCAAAGAAGTCTTGGCTCTTCAAAATTGCAGCTGAAAATGTGTTTCTGGAAAAGCGCAGCAGGTCAATCAGCATCCAAGGAACAGGAGAATCGACGTTTCGGGCATAAGCCCTTCTTGGATGCTGCCTGACCTGCTGCGCTTTTCCAGATACACATTTTCAGCACTCCAGCATCTGCAGTCCTCACTTTTTCCTCTCCAAAATTGCATCAAAACAGAGAACTACCCAAGGCCAAATGCGAGATAGCCGAAATTAATGCGACTGGCAGGGAAAGAAATAGTCGGGGCATTAGCAGATAACTTCACAACATCTTTGACAACAGTTGACATTCCAGAGGAATGTCGATTAGCTAAGGTTGTTCGCTTGTTTTGGAAAGGAACTTGGAATAACAAAGACAATTCTCGGCCAGCGAGCCTGACATCAGCGTTGAGGAAGCTCTTGGTAAAAATACAGAGTAATAAGAAGTATGTATATTCGGAAGAAACTGGAATGATCATTGACAGGGAGTATGGGGAAGTGCCATCTCCATCACCTCATTAGTGTGATTGAATTGTTGGAAGTGGTGACAAAGATAATTGATGAGGGAAAGGTTATGGATACAGTTTATATGAACGTTTTTTTATTATGGCATTTTATAAAGACGCACAGCAGATAGATAAAAAAAACTAATATCACATGATATTCAGGTGTACTGTCGAGCCGAATACAAAACTGATTTCGTAATAGAAAACAGAGGTTAGCAATGGATAGAGATTTCCCAGAATGGACACGGCTAACTAGTGATGTTACACAGGAGTCAGATTTAGTTCCCATGTTCTTCGTAATGTGGAAAAAATGATATGGAGGTAAATGTGGTTGGTCTGATCACTAGGTTTGCAGGCGATACAATATTTGCAGGATTTGGTGAGAGAGCCAACGATTATGAAAGAAGAAACACAATATAGGTAGATTGGCGAATTGGGCATAGAAATAGTAGGCAAGTGGGAGATGATGCATTTTGGAGATTCAAATTTAAGTGTGATTTTGTTTGTAAATGGCAGAACTCTTAGGAATATTAACATATGGACGGATCTCGTCGTGCAGGTCCACAGCTCCTTAAAAGTGACAACACATGTAGCCAGGGTGAGTAAGAAGGCATATGGCACCCTTGTTCATCGGGGCATGGAGGACACGTGGAACCGGGTTGCAGCTACATTCGACCCTTGTTAAGACGCATTTCGTGTATGGCGTGAGTTTGTGCCGCCACACCACCAGATTGAGACCTTAAGAGAGATTGAAGAACAGTGTCAGCAGGGTGTTGCCTGATATTGAGGACATTGCCGATGAAGAAATGTGAGAAATGATGAGAATTATCTTAACTGGAAAGACAGCGGCTGAGAGTATAACTGATAGTCGTCTACAAATGTATGAAAGACATACGGACAGTGGATAGTAAATAACATTTTCCCAGGGTTGAACTCTCAATTACAAGGTCGCAGAGGTGCAAGATGAGAGTGGGAAAGTTTAAAGGACATATGTGAGGGAAATGCTTCATGCAGAGTGTTAGGAGCCTGGAACTCACTTCCAGATGAGGTGATGCAAGCAGACAGATCAGTGATAATTAAGAGGCATTTGGATATTTCCTTAAAAACGGGTTGCATAGAGAATAAGGACAAAATAAGAGCAGAAGCTGTGGTATTTTTGCTTTCGTTAAGGCATAATGATTGGCACAGTCTGAATGGTCGAAAGTCCTGTTCCTGTGCTGTACTTCTCTTTTGCATTTTGTTCTTCTGTTCCTGTAGTACCACAGTTGCCTGATTTTAATATGGCTTCGTGTGTACATTAGCTGTGACTCCCAACTGCGATCTCGACAAGGGTCAATTGCATATTCAGAACAACAAGTTCTCTGATATTCCTACCACCACATCAAGACTTTCCGTTGCACTCTCATGCGCACTTTACATAATGGAATAATGCTTGTCTCAATTGCATATTCTACAATCTATCCTGGCAATACTCCTTTGACTCACTTCACTCCTCAACAGTCACGGGAAAATGAGTAAAACTCTTAATTTATTTGCCTACCCTCCTGTCATACGTTAGTAAGCCTTACCTGCACATGTAAATTATTTAAAGGGGTCTCATACATTCTTCTGAAATAACCACTCTCCAAGTTGTGATTCTTTGAAGCTTTGCACCGTGACCATGCTTTCCTTTCTATATTCTATAACATTCACTGGCATAATGTGTTTTCCCACATCCAGCATGCCATTGTGTTTTCAGAAACACTAACATCGAGTTTTCATGTGGCTGACTTACATACAGTGAACAGACTTTAGGTTTCTTTTTCCCTCAGGGGTTTCCTTATTAAACATGTGGTAAGCTTTCTTTACAACTTTCAATGGGATAGCCTTTTATTTTGCCACATGTCGAATTCTCGTTTCTCCATTTTCTATATCTCGAATAATGAAATTAATGTCAAAAATCAAGTATTGTTTTTTGAATGAACTTCCAGTCATCTGATATTTCCCCTGCGACGTCTAAACTCTCTGCTGCTCCACACAAAATCTCATTAGTTCAGCAAGTGAACCTTTGAACTATTTCAAAAACATGAGCTACATTGTCAAATGAAATGAATCACAACGATCTCACAAAAATTCGGCAATGATTGGACATATCAAAACCCATCCCTACCGACGTTTGGCGATGACAGAATTGCGCTTGAACAGTGTCGTCATCGCTGTTGCCTTTCACCACTGCCTTCGTTATTCCATTCGTGTCAAGTGTTTTCAGTTTTAGCCTTACTTCTGCTATGGCCACCTTTGCTTGTTTGCCGGCATTTTTCTTTACTTTCAATCTTTTGTGCTGCCTGAGCTATACTTTGACCTTTTTCCCTTGCAATTGTCTCCATTTAAATCTGCTTCATTTGGAATTCCATATGAGTAATCTTCAATGGTTCGGATTGCAATTTTTAAAGATGAGCTATTGCTGAAGTTATGTTCTCTTTCCTCTCAGAGTTTTGCAACTCCACCATCAAATTATCTACCATGTCAGAAAGCTTTGCCTCGCCCCACATTGGGTACAATATCAGGATTCTGCACGACGGAAGGAGTCATTATTACAGAGTACAGCTATTGTTTAAGCCAACCAATGTAAATCCCCAAATTAAATTAAAAAACACCAAAACTCAAAGGGAATGCATTTGAGTCAAATAATCCTCCACCCTTTCTGTAATTGCAGATTTTGATTCCGATCAGACCCTCAATTTAGGTCTCGACCAGACTAACCCCCCTCAGGATACTTGATTGATATAAGCAAGACCCGATATTGTAAGGTTTCATGTTTTAAAGTTAAATTTAATGCATTGCATTCCACATGAGATTCGATTGGTCAAACTATTCGACGATAAGCCAAAAGAATCACTTTGATATTTTCCAACAGTTAAAATCTAGACAAAATATGAATAAAAGAATAGTAATGAAGTATCTGTAATTCTACCAAATTCTTCACAATGTAACAGGTTTATGAACTATTACCAAATAACTGTTCTAATAAAATCTCATAAACACTTTTGGCATACACTAAATCAGTACAACACATTACCTCTCACGCCATTTTAGCCGCAGGAAGAGAGCAAAAGCATTTAGCTGTATCTAAAAGAGGATTGACAGCTTCCACGTCCAGATTGAAAACACAAACATCGGCAGAAATCAAAAACAAATTTTCCTCGGTCTTTCAGAGCTTGACCACATCCATTCAGGCTGCTCTATTGTTCCAATTTTTAAAAAAAATTCACAAGACATGAAAGCTGATGAAAAGCTCATGCGTAAAAGCTCGACTCACCTGCTCTGCGGATGTTACCTTACCTGCTGTGCATTTCCATCAACGCAATTTTCAACTCCAAGATGTTTAGTCTATTTGCATTAACTGGACTGTTATTCACCTCTAGTTCAGCCTTTCTTCAAAAAAGTACAAAATACTCCCCTTAAATGCATACTATTTGCTATTGTCAATATATTTAGGGTCACAGTACTGATCCCTCCTGCAGCCCACTAACCAGTGCCTGTCATTTACAAAACTAGTCACATTATCTAACGACTTATTTCCGACCTGCGAAAAATTGTGCCCATCGTAACACAGTGTTTCCAAATTCATGTATATTACTTTATTTATGCGGACGTACTGGTTATCTTTCTGAAAATCCAAATAAACCATACCGACTCATTAAGTCCGTGAAGTATGCCTGCACATGCGTAAAACATAAGCTCCCATTGAGAATCATACAACCATACAGTTCTCGAAGTCCTGATAGAAACATTATATCAAAGACATGTTTCCAACATTGATCGTGTCTTTTGCTTACAGTGATTAAATAGCCATCATCTCCAAATGACTGGCTGCCCGACCTCTTTCTCTCTCCCCTTTGGATTTCTGCTCAGGGGTGTACCATAAACCCCTCTTCCCCAGATAATCTGTGCAACATTATCCTGTAGAGGGCAAAGATGGAACCAGTCAAAAACTTGCAGTCAACGTGTGTGTGTGTGTGTGTGTGTGTGTGTGTGTGTGTGTGTGTGTGTGTGTGTGTAAGTATGTGAACACGCGCTACTTGCGAACTCGCCTGCAAAAGGCAGCAGCCGCAGCAGTCTTCTGATTGATGTGCACTTCGCCTGCCCCGGAGAGGGGGCGGGCGTGGACAAGGGCAGCAGAGGAGCAGACTGGAAAGGTTTTGGACGGTGTCGGGGGCGGATTGAGGGCTGTGTTGGACGGGGTTTAGGGAGTGAGGGGTTGCGTGCAGTGTGCTGCTGCCTTGTCTCCTGAAGTGAGAGCAGACTTAAAACAAACTCTGACCCCCAGAAGAAAGGCATTTAGTTGATTAACCATATACACTATTATCCAAACGACGATTCTACAATGGCCATCACAAGTCAGGATTCCTCTGATTCTGTTGGCAGCAGAAGAAATGAACAATGATCTAGATAATATGCAGGCTTGGTCTCATAAGTGGCTAGTAAAACTTGCGCTTCATAAATGAAAGAAAATGACAAGAGAGAATGGAACTACTGACCCTTGCATTCATTGATTATATAATCACTGAATGATCCACCGTGATGTACTGGGCATTGTTATCGACTTGTAACTCAGTTGGCCTCGCCATATAAGTACAATGGGGACCACAGTAGGGTCAGATGCTATGAGTACTGTGTCCAGTACCTCACCTCATGACTCATCAAAGTCTGTCCACCATCGAAGGTTCACAACTCAGGAATGCCATGGAACGCATATCACTCAAAAAATAGAGTAGTTTCGTGAGACTACGTAGAACAAAGCAGCGTGCTGGGTTTGTCCATTGTCCATCACGGACGGTCATTAGCAACAGTGTGTGCGAGTTGTAAGATTTATTGAAGGAATGCATAACATATCTTTCGGCAGCGCCACGAACACCTACGACAAATTTCTCTTCAAACGAGAAGGAGGAGCAGGCACATAGTGAGACCATCGACTGCAAGATCTCCAAACCAGTTACAAATCTGACTTGGAAACATTTCGTTTTTCATTTACTGGATCAAAATCCTGAGATTCCATCCCTTTATGAACCGTGACTGTTCCTGTAGCACCCGATCTGTAACAGTTTAAGATGAAATCATACAATCTCGTTCTAAAAGCCAATGCGGGATGGGTAACACATGTTGGTCAACTCGCTACGTTCGTGCACCATAATCGAATAAAGAAATGTTATTGTTGTTTTCCTTTGTGATGGCAGAAAGGACCTGCTTAAATTTAATTTGTCAAACGTTTATTTAATCCACACTGTGTACTACCGTTAATTCAGTTTGTAGCAGTTGAGAGTATGTTGCTGGAAAAACACAGCTGCTCAGACAGCATCCCAGAAACAGGAAAATCAACTTTTCCTACTGGAACTTTTTTTATTCAGGAATGAGGCTGGGACCCTTTGGGGTGGAGAGATAGATGGGAGGGGAGTGGAGTTGGGAGAAGATAGCTGAGAGTGCAATACACGAATGCAGGTTGGGTAAAGGTGAAAAGTTTGAGTGGAGAGTGCAGTGGATATATGGGAAGAAAGATCTACAGGTTCGGCCGGTCATTTGGGTGGTGCAGAGCTGGAAGTTTAGAAGTGGGTAAGGTGGGGGTGGGGAAATGACCAAACTGTCGAAGTCTATATTCATGCCCTCGTGTTGAACGGTTCCGAGGCTGAAGATAATGAGTTCTTCCTCCAAGTGTCGGATGTTGAGGCAGTAGTGAGGGAGAAGGCCAAGGAACTGCATGTCCTCGGCAGAGTGCGAGCGGCATTTGATCGGATCAGCCATGGGGCGGTGTGGTTGATTGGTGCGAGTCTTCTGGAGATGTTCACTAAAGCGCCCTGCTGAAGGCATACAGTCTCCCCAATATAGAGGAGACTGCATCAGGAGCCATGGATAAAATAAATGGCATATGTAGAAATGCAAGTTTAACTGTGATGGATGTGGAAGGATTCTTTGGAGGCTTAGATGGACGCAAGGGTGTGGTGTGGGCGCAGGTTTTGCAATCTCAGCTGTGGCTGGGGAAGTTGCCAGAAGGGGAGGTTGGCTTTTTAAGTGGTGTGGACTTAACCAGTTGGTCACGGAGGGAAAGGTTTATGCGTAAGTGGATCGTGGTGCTGAGGGAAATGTATCCCTACTGACGGGGTCTATTTGTAGGTGAACGAAATGGAGGCGGATGATACAATTTATGTGGAGGTAGGTGGGGTGGATGGTGAGGACCATGGGGGTTTTGTCCTTTACGCGGTTGAATGGGAGGGGTTCGAGCGTCGTGGTGCGCGACGTCGATGAGGTTTATTGGAGGGGAAGATTCAGTCTTTACGTAAGGACACCAGCTGGCGTTTTCTGTGGTGGAAATGGTCCTCCTGCGAGCAGCGGGGCCAGAGTTCCATCTCTCCCCTTCCTAGACCTCCCCATCTCTATCCACATGGACCACACAACACTTTTCTTTCAAACCCACTGGCTCCCACAGTTAACTGGATTACAACTCTTCCCAACCTATCTCCCGTAAAAATACTCTTCGTTATTCCCAATTCCTCTGCATCCTCTGCATCTGCTCCCAGGAGGACATGTTCGAACCTCAGAACACACCAGTTGACCTCCTTGTTTAAGGACTGATATGTCTCCTCCCACGTTGTTGAAGAAAGCCACCAACGCATCTCAGCCATGTCTCCCACCATCGCCCTCTAACCCCACATCGAAGCGTCGGTTTTCCTACTCATCGGATGCTGCCTGACCTGCTTTCCTTATCCAGGAACACACTCTCACCTCTGAGTCCAGCAACTGCAGACCTCACTGTCTCATTCAGTTTGCAGCAGTCTGCTTGCTTTCTCATGGCATTACACCCATTTGCAGTGAGTTTGTTAGTCCAAAAAAGCTTACTTATCCACTCCATTTTCCTCGTCTAAATTAATTTCTTTGTCCTCCTTTGCCAACTTCTAAACTGTTCTCAGTTCAATGGTCTTTATATTGCATTTGTGTACACCATCTTTTTTGAATTTGAAACAATTTCAAATTCCATTGCAACCAATGTTCTCTTTTTGCTGTTATTCCAGACAGGAATAATCAAGCTTTGAATTTCAACCATTCTCTCTTTGAAGGTTTATCACTTTTCAGCGACTGTCATTTCTTCAGTAACATTTTACAATCCATTATAAGTGACTGACAGTTCACACCATTCCTTTTGTATTTTCGATTCATGAACATAGGCAGAGGTACAAATCCCTCTTTTCTTATCTTGATTGAATTTCTATCATGTTTTACTGCTCATAACCAAATGGTCTCACACAGGACCAATTACTCATTTATCATTTCTTCATGTCCAGTCCAGGATGATCTGTTCTCTGTTGCTTTCATCGACATAATGGTGTGGTAAACTTTCCCTCCACGCATAAAATACTGTTGTGTCATATTGAAACTAGTTAGGTTGCCAAAAATGTTTATCGATGTTCCTTTATCGCACGAATCATTCATATTTATTTATATAGCATTGCCAACACCACCACTGCAATTAAATGGCTTTTTGCCGCCTGCAATATTTTTTTTTCTTTTATGGTTGGCACATATCAGTTCTGCTGACACAAATTTTACATTAACTGGCCAGCCTGTGTCAATGTAGTGTTTATTTGCTCTTTACCCTGTTCGGAAACTCCAATATCATTTCTCTTATGACTGTTCTTCCTGAATATCGGACTTGCAGCACGCATTCCTTTTCATCTTGCAGGCATGTTGCCTTTCTTCCATGTCATACCCTTTACAACCATTTGTATTGCCAAGTTTCCACTTTATTTGCAATGCACCTTGCATTTAGGCAGAGGATTAAGGCTTAATGTTTATGCTTCATTATCCGATTGCTGCTTGTTAAAACTATGCTTTTATTTGATTCTGATATTTGACATTTTGCTTATCTTTTTCCTTACTTCCCTACTGTAGTTTCTCAATTGTTCCTTGATTCACCTTATTTGATGCGTTACCTAGTTTTTTTTTCACGATCCTGCCAATTTAGTTCATATACTTTCTAACGACTGGAGCATTAAGCGACGAAGGGCATTCGTACCACCCTTAAAAAAGTGCAATCGATCCATGTTGTACTTGTTCCATCTTCGGCAAACCGGGTCCCAATATTCCAGAAATATTAATGTTCCAGCTCACACCATGTCTTAAGTTACGTGCTCATCCCATATGCCCTGTTCTTTTCATTGGGACACTCACATGATACGGGGAGAGATCGTGATATCAGTCCATTCCTGGTATTCCTTTTCAGCTTGCTTGCTATTCTTTTCACATTATGTTTTAGAAATTTGAACCATTTTGGTGTTTGTTGTTTGCATCAATATGCACCATGAAAACTGACTGATTATCCTACACCTTCAGGATACCCAGTCGTCACTCTGTCCGCAAAGTTTTTCGTGCATTGCCTACCTGGTCTTCCAAAGTTGCTTAATTTTTCACATTTCCTTTCTGCCTGTGAAGCCATAGACTGCGCTGTAAACTCCTTGCTTTTCTGTCAACATTATGGATAATCCGCAATATCTCAGCCACCGCGCCTGCTCAGAAACCCGCGATTCCAAAAACTGAATTAAGACCTGCAATAAACTAAGGACGGGCTGTTTCCGTCACTTGAAAAATGCTGTGATTTCCAAAAAAAGAATTATAGAAAAAAACACATCTTTCACCCCTTTTGCCATGACATAATTCTTTAAATTAAATATTTAGAAAAGGCATCATACTGAATTAACATAAATGTATATTGTTTCCTCTTTCCTGTTCTTTCTTCATCCAGTACATATTTCTCAGAAACCATGTAATACGAACATCCCTGGTACCTGGGAATCGACAAATATGAAAATATTCACATTACTTGGCCTTCTATTTACCTTTAAGATTTCTTCCTTTGAGCCTCTCGTCTTGCAGCAGAGAAATTCATTTGTTTTCCTTTAAACTCGCTGATTTGGCCAACAGGCAGTGAACACTTCCCTGCCTGCTTCACCGTGACGCCGACAGCGAGGACCGCAACAAAGCTCATCCTTTTTTTTGACAAAAGTTGTTTCTTGGGTCAAGTACACTTGGTCCTTGATTTTTTTTCCAGAGGGGTAATAAACCGGTCCCTGTTCAGATCAGTCTGATTTGGTACAGAAATGAAAAGAATGTTGATAGGCTTTTGTTTGTATGAGAAGTCAGGCTAATTTGATCATGTGTCAGAAGTGCTATGTATGAGGAAAGGGGAGCAGTCAGCTCTCTAACTGAGATGACCAGCTTTACTTCAGTCTTGAAATGATTGGAGGTTCAACAGGGAGCTCTGTGGAAGATGTCTCTTTTCTGCTGCCGTTCAACTTCAACCCATAATCATGTGTATCATTTCATCAGGGTTTTAAAGGGAGTTTGCTTATTGGGACTGTTATGTATATTCAGAGTAAAATAATTACGTCTCTTTGAATACGATAGGTTCTTTCGGGATTCTTTATCTGTTCTGTGTGTTTAATTGCGTAACTTCTTGGTTAACGTTTTGTCTGTTTTAAAACTTCGCAGTCAATCCAGCTAACTCAATCCGGGTAATTTTTACTGAACAATTAGCGAAATAAATTGAAAAGCTATTGTCTGGTGCTACCTGTTTAATAATGCTTTTTGTGTTCTGGCTTAGTCCATAACAGATTGGGAGCTCTTCCGGAATTTCATACAGCGTGTGGTAGGTCTTTCTTTCGGGTGTTGGTTTGGTTGGATAGACAAAGCTTGGGATAAGAATGGCTCCCTCAGTCGCTGACAACATTCTGGATGTGGATGCAGTGACGTTGGAAATATTGCTAGAAGTGAATGAGACACAGATGCAAGTGTTCACAGAGAAGATGGAATTGAATGTGTCTGCTTCAGTCAGGAAAGGAGAGATAATTACAGCAGAAGCTCGGCATTTAAACATGATAATGAAACCATCCGTATATATAGATATAGCAATAATTCAAAAACAAAAGGCACACCTTAAGTTACAGGCAAAAAATAAGGAAGCGAGAGCAGAAATGAAGCGTTATGAATTGCAATTAAAAGCAGAAGAGAGGGAAAAAGAGAGAGAAGAGAAGGAAAAATAGATATTTTTACCATGAAAAACTGACAATTGGAAAGGAAAGTCTGCTTAAAAGGCTGGAGATAAAAAGTGAGGATAGGCTCAGTGAAGAAATAGTGCAAACTCAGTGGAAGAGCAGAGAGCTAAAACAGTAAGGTCAGGAGCAGAATTGGCTTAATGATTATGAGCTGGCACAAAAAATGCGGTTTTGCTCTGGCGATACGTTTGCTCGCTGAGCTGGAAGGTTCATTTCCAGACACTTCGTCACCCTACTAGGTGACAACTACGGTGGGTCTGCAGACGAAGCACTGTACATGATTCCCTCTTTCTATTTGTATGTTTGTGTTCCTTTGCTTTGGTGATATCATTTCCTGTGGTGACCTCATTTCTTGTTCATTTTCTCAAGAGATGGTAGATGGGATCTAATTAAATGTGCTTGTTGATAGAGTTCTGGTTGGAATGACATGTGTTGGGCTTGTCCGAGGATGGATGTGTTGTCCATGTCGAAGTGAAACAACGCATCCATGCTTGGACAAGACAAACAGAGACACACACGAGAATTCCCCAAAGCGAGACATTTCAACCGGAACATTGGCAACAAACACACCGAATTTACCCCTTCTCCCAACCCTAAGGAAAATAAGAGGAAATGACATCATCGCATGAAATGACATCACCACAGGAAATAACATCACTAACCGAAAGAAATCCAAACATATAAAGAGAAAACGGGAATCATGTGCAGTTCTTCGCCTGGAGGCCCACGAAAGATATTGCCTAGTACGGTGACGAAACATTTCAAAAGGAACCTTGCAGCTCAGCGAGCAAACCTACATCCAGAACCTCAACCCGAGTTACAATTCTTCTTTAAACTCACCAACTCGGTTTGGCTTCCAGCATTAATTTCAATCCATGAGAGATATTCATTGCATCAAAGAGACGTCCTTGCGTGGAAAGGGAAAGGGACATTACAGTGAAGAACATAAGGATAACTTACTACAGGGTAAACAAGATACCCTTGAGGGGAACAAAGAATTTAAAAGGTTCCAATGTTGTCATTGTAGCTAATAGGACCACACAAAATCACAGTGCTGGGGGTTTGGGGTGCTGGGAGAAAGCCAGATGTAGAAAAACAAGACAAGCCTGGAAGATTTGTTGGTTATTAACAAAAGGCATAAGGGCGGATATAGAAGGACTTCAGAATGTACAGGATTATCAGAGTTCGGATAAGGATCAAGTGCCAAATCCGCTTAAACATCCTTATGCCAAGGTAGAGTTTATACACATAGGCAAGGAGTAGTATGTAACGCGTTTACCACATTAAGAGACACAGAACTTTCTCAGTCTGCAATGCTGAACGATAAGGTGATATGCACTCCTAAGGGACTATTGCTAGAAATGCCACTAGCGACAGGAAATCATGGAGGGACAAAGTCTTCTCAATTTTGTGTAGTGAGGGTGGAGAATACAGAGAAGAGTGGAAAAATTGTGGCAGGTGTACTGGACAACTATAAGTTCCAGAAATACAACATTTTCTTGCAAATGATATAGCGGATTCACTGGTAGGCCTGCTGCCTACTCTAGTTGGAAAGCCAGTCGAATAGCCTTGCAACTGAAGACTTGGAGAATGTTTATCAGAAATCATCCCTGATTGTGTGATCACACGATCACAGAGGCACAAGTTGGAGAAGGAGACTTCGAAAGGCCAAGATAAGGAAGCTGGCAAATAGATATCCGAAACGTCCAATGATCAGATAAATGGAATAGAAAAAGAAGAAAGAGGTGAACATGCCAGTGAACATGAATCTGCTATGCTGATTTAATACAGCAGAAAGGTGAGGAATTAAAACAATTACATCAAAAGGCAAATACAGATAAAGCAAGTGAAACCATTATTGTTATTACTTAACAATAGATGTCTTAATGAGGAAATGGGGACCATGACATTTTCAAGCAGATGGTCAGGGATTCATCAAATTGTTTAGCCAGTAGGGGACAATCGAAAAACTACAGGCAGAAAGAAAACCTGCACCTTTAGTACATTTTCGAATATTTGAGGAAATTTTCACGAGTCTTAATTGATTGCGTAGCTCTCCTATGTGAAACAAAAATTGGGAATAAGCATTTATTAATAATAATAGATGTGCCGACTGGATTTCGAGAGGCAATCCTATTACGTAACATCACAGCAAAAAGTAATATAGAAGAATAACTTTTTTTTGCTCAATAAAGACTGCAAATTGTGAT
Source organism: Chiloscyllium punctatum (assembly GCF_047496795.1). Classification (NCBI taxonomy): domain Eukaryota; kingdom Metazoa; phylum Chordata; class Chondrichthyes; order Orectolobiformes; family Hemiscylliidae; genus Chiloscyllium; species Chiloscyllium punctatum. The sequence goes on along the minus strand of NC_092773.1, from coordinate 46,044,004 downwards.
CCATTCAGATCAACAATCAAAATTCACATCCAACCGATTCAAGGAGGTTATGAACAATGTGGCAGTAAAGCAATTTAAATGTACTGCGTAAAATCCAGAAACACAGAGAGCCTGAGAGAGATGGCATCAAACCCCGAAAGATAATGTTTCCCAGCTTATGGTAAGGTTAATCCAGATATTTGGGACGAGGGAGTTCCGTTTGTACGTTTTGAGATCAGAGATGCACCGAATGAATCAACATAATTGAGTCCATTTGAATTATATTCTTGGGCATGAAATAACAGCATTGTTAAAATTGATTAAGGAGACTACCCATTTGGACGATATTGCAAATTGTAGAGAACAATTAACAAAAACTGGTGAGTTAGCTAGGCAACATTTAGAAGTGAAACAGTACAATGAAACAGCAAGCCGACATGAGATCAGAAATTCGCAATTTTGCAATTGGGGGTGAGGTATTGGTGTTGCTTCTAGTCAGAGGTGAACCTTTAAAAGTAAGGTCTGGAGAACCGTATCAAATTGAGAGGAAATTGAGTGAGGTTAACTGCCGGATAAGGACTCCACACCGGAAGAAATTCTCACAGAATGATTTGCCATGTGAGTATGTTCAAAACGCATTTTGATCGATAAGGAAAGGCAGAGTAGAAGTTGTTTATGATTGCAGCACAGAAGGAAGAACCAAGTTCAGAGGATTCTGAATTAGGCATTCCTCAAATTAAATTGGAGAATGATAAAGTTGTAAAAAATTGTGATAGAATGTTGAGTTACCTTCCACAAGAAAAGCGAAAGGACCAAAAGTGTTATTATTATCACGTTGGGAGATATGCAGAAATAAACTGGGAAGTACTAAGCCAGCTGTACATGATGGAGATTTTGGATATGCTGTTCCGAATAAGCAACATCCTGATGGGGATAACTCTCGAACGTTGGCACAGGTTAAGAAAGGATTCGAGCGCACGCTGTACGATGGAATAATCGAAGTGAGTTACAGTAACTGCAGCTCACCCATAGTCATGGTACGAAATCCAAATTGTACATAAAGATTATGTGTGGACTATGGCAAAATCAGCACTGTTTCAAAGACTGATGCATTTCAAATTCCAAGGCTGGAGAATTATGTGAAAAACGTGGGACAAGCAACGTATATTTCTCAGTTCGACTTGATCAGATGGTACTGGATATTACCTCTGGCAGAGAGAGCAAATAGAATTTCGGCTTTCGTAACGCCAAAAGGACTCTATCTGTTCAATTCATGCCATTTGATATGAAAAATGCTCCAGTCATTTCTGAGACTTACTAATGAGGTAATCCAAGAATTGCTGGAAATTCCCAACTGTATAGTGTACATTGAGGACCTGGTGATTTTTAGTCACTTTTCGAATGAACATTTACGACATTTATTGGTTTTATTTGACCTACTTCGGAAGGCAAGTTTGGTGGTAAAACTATCTAAAAGTGAATTTGACAATGACCAAGTCACCTTCCTCGGCCATGTTATTTTACACGAACGAGATGCAAACATGTAAGTAATTCAGAAATTTGCCACATGGTCGACAATAAAGCAGTACTATCGTTGAGTAGATTTTACTGAAAGTTTGGGCCGAACGTTAGCAGTGTGGCTACTCCACTCAGCGAATTGGTAAGAAAAGGACAAGAAGTTTCAGTGGACAGTGATCTGTCAAAATGCATTTCGAGCCAAGAGTTTGGTGGTCCTGACTCGAATCGTGAGAATGTGCAGTAGTCACTGGTGCCCTGTCCAAAGGCTTTTGCCAGCCTGAAAACTGTATTAACCACTTCCCAGCATTAGCTACACCGGATTTTACGAAACATATCATGGTGATCATCAATGGCAGTGATGTTGGTGACGGTGGCAGGACGATGAGTGAATAGAAAGAAACATCGGTTATTTTTCGCGGATGTTAAACTTTTATCAGCAGAAATTTTCAATGGTGGAGAGAGAGACTTTAAGCTTGAAGTTGTCATTACAACATTTCAGTGTTTATATTACCAGCAATGCATCTGAGACAACCGTGTACATGATCTCAACCCATTCACATTAGTGCAAAATTCAAGGACAAAAAACACTTATAGTTTAGATGGAACACGTTGTTGCAGCCAATCAATTTGAGAATTGTGCTTTTGGCATGTCGTGAAAGCGTGATTGCTGACGCATTATCGAGACAGGAGTGACATACGGAGGCTTTCGGTGGTGTGTGCATCGCGCCCTGAAGTTCCATGTACTTGTGTTGTTTTCATGTTTATAATCATGAGAGTTTAAATGTTGTTTAGACTATTAACCAACTGTTGAAGAGTTGAAAATGAAGCCATCTTTTAGTATTGATTGTTCATTTGTGTTTAATGGAGGAGGTGTCACAAAGCTTGTCTCTATTTTTATCTCAGAGCTCTTCCTTGCCTCAGGATAGCCTGTTCTTGATTTTCTTTTTCTGACGGGTAATAAACGGGCCGAGTTCCCATCAGCCTGGTTTGGTACAGAAATGAATAGTATTTTGGGAGGCATTTGTTTAAATGTGAACAAATTAGACTTGAGGCCAAAATCGTCATCTGTTAGAAGCAACCTGTGTAATGAAAGGGAGCAGTCAGCGCTCCAGCTGAGCTGATCTGTTTTAGTTCAATTCTGAATTGGTTTGAGGTTTAACAGGGAGCTGAGTAAAATCTCTCTTCCTTTTCATGCCATTCAACTTCACCGTGGAAGCATATATTCAATTTTTAGGTTTTCAAGGAGTTTGTTTATTGACACTGTTGTGTATATTTGGAGCAACATTATTAAGTCTAGTTGGATGGGTTGAATTTTGTGCGGGTGCTTTATTCAGTTTGTTGTGTCTCGTGTAATTTTGTGAATACATCTTTGACTGTTTTAGTATTAAGTAGTTAGCCCATCTAATGTAATCCGGGTATTTTTCACTGTTCACTTACGGAAAACAAATTTCAAAGTTATTGCCTGAGCTGCCTGCATATGACTTGTTTTCAGTGTTTTCGCGTCGTTCATAACTGGACAAAACTAAGACTGTTGCAAGGCAAGGCTGACGAAGAGCACTCCATTGGAAAGATTATTTCACGGAGACGCCAAGAGCAAGCATATTCTTCCAAGATTTCCCAAATAGTTCTCCCGTCAGCACCGAAATTTTATGTTGTAGAAGTTACAGCTTTATCTGTGTATTGCATGGATTGGTTCCACTCAGATTTCTTGGAAATAACAAAACTGCCTGATTTTGTTTTGTGAAATGCTAGAAAAGTGATAACTGAAGGAAAACCACATATTCTAATTAAATCCTGAAAAATAGCAATGGCGCAGATGAACATGGAGTGTTCCTAACTAGCAATGTTGCAGACAGAGCTTATTGGTGAATGTGGGATGGGAGGGACTATTCGTGAATATTCCATTGCGCATGTGAAGATAAATATTGATATGTGGATCACAACAGTTCAAAATCTGAGACGATGATCTCACTTTGAAAATTCTACTTCGTTCTTGGGGAATGTTTAAAGTGAGTTCATAAAGATAGATGTATCGAAATGCCCACTTTACTTCTGGTAGATTAGAGGCCAGTTCTCGTAGTGCGTTGTTGGCAGTTGGGTTTTGTTTTAACAGTGAGAAGCGGCTTGTTTAGCTCTAGAAGAGAACCTGCCGCCGTCCATAGCAAGGATGAGTCTTGACTGGTTTGTCTCTCTTAAAGATGTTTGGAAGTTTTTCCCTGCTGTCTTAAGAAACTGTGTTTGAATTTACCTTTTACCACAGGGATGTGTTTATGGGAGGTTTGGATTGGAGAAAATCCACAGTGACGTTGCACTACTGGGCCAGTTAACTGTTGCAATTGTTATGTTATTCGAAATTCTATTTTCTTTTGTCCGTATTTCAACTGTAGTGTTTAAATAAATTCCGTTTTGCTTAAAGCTGAGTGGTTTGAGCAGCTGCATCGCACATGGTACATGCACACCCTGCCCCTAAAGTATTAAAAAAGTTAACATCGATTCTACCTACTCAAAATATTTTTAGGGGGACTGACCTAAGTCATAACAAGCTCTTCAATGTTACGATTTGTGAAACAAAATGCATCCAGCAATCAGCTAGAATGTATTAAGTCGGCATGAAGAATGCAAATTATTGGCAAAAAAAGATTTTGGTACAAACCTTTGTGGACTACGCGCCAGAACATTTCAAGAGAGAATACAACTTTTGTGAAGAACGTTTGCCAGCTGACTCTGAAGAAGAAGAAGTCAATGCGACCTCATGACTGCATTTAAATGCCACATCGGCAGGGAAAATAACAGGTACCAAAACAAATAGAGCAGACAATATTTTTCGAATAATTTGGATCACGGTCAGTGATCAAATGCAAACAAGGTGATCGTGCTCACTGAAAAGATTAAAAACAGGAAGGGTATACAAAGCGTTCTTGAAACGGATTAGCGATCAATTGTGGTTGATTGTGTCTCGTAATGACAATCGTTTTCCCTTCATCACGACATTGAACAAGAATTTAACGAATCTTCGACAAAATGGTGAACTGTCTTCAGCCAAAACAACAGGAATAGATTAAAGTGGGGATTGCTTGAAAACCCCCCACCTCCCCCGCCCAACCCCAGATCCCAAAGAATTCATACCCAGTATGAATATGCATAATGTAATCTCGAGTAAGAATCCACTAATTTGCTCTGGACTTGTTGCCTTTGGTCAGTGGTAATCTGCAGCCATTGTATATTGTAAGTCTCATCTATGGTCATGCAGATCAATGTCATGAGGAAATGGATTCTTTCCACTGACTTAATAAGGTAACTGCCTGACGCATTTGCCAATTATTAACACAAACCTGACTGCTGGCAATTTCTTTCTGCACTTGGAAGCGAACCTCTTCAGCAGCCATGAGGTCACTTTGTTTCTGATGAGGCACATACCATTGGTTTCACAAAGCTGTCACAAAGTTCACATAACTTCAATTCTCTTCGCAATTATTATTTCAATTTCTGAAATGGTTTTGTAAAATACACAATCTCCTCTCTCTTATGAGAATCAACTGCTCTGTTAAGGTTTGCACAAAGCCGGCTTTGAGATCATATCGAACAATTGAGTCTGATGTCGATTAATTCGCAAGTTTCCAGTGACACTGACGGCCGATGGCGGACAAAACTCAGATCTTGTAATAAACATATATTTTGAGTTCGAAAATTTCTGCACATGTATTGGTTTGCATGGGCAAATCCCCAAAACACTTTCAGTCGCAAAATGCTGTTTAAACAAACAGAAGCATAATGCTTTCTAATTCCGATTTTCATTGAAAGCATATTGTAAAGCTAAACATTTTGACAATTCTCTTGTTTATCTTCCCTTTTGACTATTCAAGTAATTTTATAGCTTCTGGAACTGTCCACGTTCCATGAAACAACATGAGACAACTGCGTCTAATTCTGACTTGATCGAACATGCATCATTCTTGTCATACACAGTCAAATCCCCAGTATACCATGATCACTTGTGTAATATTGTTCACAGTTCAGATCTCCATATACTCTTCTAAAAATCCTTTTGGATATCTGAATGCCCGGCTATTATTTTCGTTCTCATGCATCTTTGACCTGGTGCATTTACTGTATTTTGCCATGCTCTACCCCCTGCACGTATTTACCAAATGGTAAGTCGTATAGCGTGCACAGTTTTTGTTTCCATGCACTCTGGTTGGATCACACTCGGCATAGATTTTTGCTTCAATAAAATTGGCTGACATAAAGCTTGATTGCTCTGCATCATACAGTTGTCCATCAAACTGCGAGTTCCGTGATTACAGGGACAAGCAGCCTTGCTGCTGATACCAATAATGAATTCATTTCTGTTTCATGGGCTCGTGTATTGCGAATTCCTTGCAGTGAATCCAAAGTAAAACATAACGCTAAAGATAGTCTGATCTCAAACTGAGATGTGTCAGAAAGAATTTTTATTTTTTGGACGAGCCTAAGCCTCTTCAATTTAAATTAGGAAAATAGCTGTAAACCATAGCTTTTCTTATTATAAAGACAAGTGTCAGGCGTTATGTTCTGGATGCAAGTCGATTGATCAAACTCACTTTCTCGAAACAACACATACTTTGTTCATAATTAAAATGTAATCACGGAAAGAAGAAAAAGGCAACAACTCGATCGGAAAACGTAACAGAATGTTAGATTATTTAACTAACAAAGAGTATTTTTTTGAAAACAAAATCACCCCAAAACATGCCATTGGCAAAAAAAAATTAAGCATAGACTGCCTGACAGGTAATTCTCATGGCAATATTTTTTTAAAAAGATGAAGAGACACACCTGAGAGAGATAAATAAAGAGACGGAGAAAGTATCGCTCGAACGGACATATTGAAGCTTCCAGTTCCCTGTTGAAGATCCAGCAATTGTTCCTGAAACAAACAAAAATAAAGATTCTTGCCTCTGTTTCTGCTTGACTCCACCCATTCCAGCCTATTTCCAAGGGTTCAACCTAAAAAATGACATTACAAGCCATTTACTTCATTGAATTCGAATAGACAGTTCGCAGAGGAAATATCATAGAAAAACACAAAAGAAATGCGCGCTTTCAAACCACATATTCACATACCGCCTTTTAAAGAATGAACAGTCAATATGCAAAGACAGTTTCATTTAAGAATAAAAACACTTTTAACCTTATGTAGGAGAAAGTGAGAAGTGTAGATGATAGAGTCGAGGCTGTCTTGCTTGGAAAGCACAGCAGTTCAGACAACATCGGGAAACAGGAGAATCGACGGTTCAGGCATATTCCCTTCATGTGAAACAATCCTGATGTAGGGCTTATGCTCGAAACGCCGATTCTCCTGATCCTCAGATGCTGCTGGAATTATTATGACGTTACAATGGATTAAAATTACATTGATAATAAGCAGAAAACATTCACTACTACATTTCATTTACGTTCATTTACTCACAACACTAAATGCCTCTGTCTTCGTTACAGTCACGAAAATGACTCGGTAATTATAACCACCTGTCTTGCAATGTTTGTAATTTTATCACTGAATGGCTGCAATGATAATCTCCATTTAAACAATCTGGAAGTGTTGTCTTTAACGTTTTCCAAAGATTTTAAGGAGTTATGTGAAGTATGGATAACATGAGTGATATGGTGTAAAGTTCCAAAGCTAAAGCAACTCTCGAGGATTTCTTCTCAATCTGAGAACAGTTCTGTTGATATATGTTCTACTTTCTGGGGGCAAAAAAACGCCCAATATATTTTTCTCAGCATCGTCATCTTCTTGCAAAAGCACAGCAAGGGCGTGCGCATGATTCGGATCAGTGTCCACTTCATGTTTTAATTCTACCAATAAACATTGGTGCCTCGGTATACAAGCGTAAAACTGTTTGATATATTGAAACGAATTATCATCTGAACTGAAATGAGGCAGTCATTTTTTTTATTTAAGGTGACACTTGTTGACATTTAATGAATCCAGAAATATGCAGTCTTGTTCGTTTTTGGTGTTGTAAACAACAGTTTCATGTGTTGACGAAAAATGAATACCATTGCAAAGAACAATGAACAACAGCAGGCCAATTACACATTCGCATCTGTTCCACGATTCTACAATGATATGGCTGAACTGATTTTGTAGTTAACTCTACTTCACTACATGACACCAATACTCTTCGAGGCATTTGTCATTCGAGGATCTCTTCACCACAGAGTGGCATGACAATTTATCTGTTTGTCAGATATTGCATTTCTATGAAAGGAATTCAAAAGTACAATTGTTTGCTGGGTAGACTTTTCCTTTTCCTCATTTTTGTTTTAAATGATCCTGACTATTTATTCAAGGATCATTTTCGGGACCACAATTGTTCATATATTCTAAAGATGTTTTGATCACATGTAGTTTGTCAAAGTTTGCAGGTGAGACTGGGATGTGTGGCAGGACAAATAGTGGTGAGGATGTAAAATTTGCAAAAGTACACAAATACATGTGCAAACGTCTTACAGATGGAAAACAATAATCTTAATTCGAAGACATTCGCTTTGGTGAGATTAACAGTAAACAGGACTATACTTGAATGGTAAGAAAACGTTTCAGCATGCTGCTGTGCAGAGGAACATGGGTGACCTTGTGCATGAATCGCAGAAGGTTGTCCTGCAGTTACAATGGGAAAGCAAGTAGGAAAATGGAATTTTTTTCTTTATTTCTGAAGAGACTGTGTTTAAAAGCAGGAACATTAAATTGCAGCTGTATCAGTTGCTGTTGAGGTGACATCTGAAATACTGCTCCTCGCCTTACTTACGTGAGAGAGGATATATTGGTACCAGAGGGGATGCAGGGGGGTTCATTAGGCTGAGTCCAGAGTTTTGAGGTTTGGCCTATGATGAGTGACTGAGTCGACGTGGAAACTATTCATTGGAATTTAGAAGAATTAGGGGGAACCTTATAGGAATATATAAATTTATGAAGGAAAAACCTAAGATAGACGTAAAGATGATGTTGCGAATGTCAGGTGAAACTAGGACTACAGCAGGAAGCAGGTTTGCAACTGAACTGAAAAGGAACGTCTTCACCAAGAGGGTTGTGAATCGATGGAATTCCCTGCCAAGTGGAATAGTTGTCAATAATTCAGCAATTGTTTTTAAAACTAAGATACTTAGATGTTTTTGAGAAAGAATTGATTCAAGGGTTTCGATGAGAGTGCAGATTAAGTGGAGTGAGGCGAGGAGGTTTCATTCATGATGTTATTGACTCGCAGATTATGCTTGAAAGTCCAGGGGACCTCCTCCTGTTCCTCAGTCTTATGTTCGTATATTCATTCAAAAAAAAATTGAAGGTCTCAAGCTCTGTATTCTGCAAAAAGAGGAAATTAATTCCCAAATTCAGCAGCCTGGTGCTCCTCAGGATATTATATTTTGCAATGAGTAATTTTAGACTCTTCGAAATATCACACGGATACAGGCCCAAGTCGACTTTCTTTACACAAAAGACAATCACCTCATTGCTGTTACAAGTACGATAAATCTCTTTGATATCCCTCCAAACAATTAGCATTCTTCGGTATTTACGGCATCTCCATTTTATGGAGTCCTCCAGATGAGATCCAAAACTAAACTGTAACTTCCCTATTCTGCATTCAACTCAACATGTCTCCTTTCCACACTTCACCTTCCGAACTACCATTGCATTATCATGAAATTCAACGGTAGTAGCTTTCATTCATTCGGTCAAATCTTTTTCTACCAGTTAGAAAACTTTGAAGTCCCAGCGCTGATACATATCGACACAATGCATCCGATATCCGCCAGCATGATGTAAAAAATAATTTATTCTGCTCTTTATTTTCGTGTAACCAAGTCACTCCTCCTTCAATGATAATACTTCGCTGCCAACACAAATAATTAGATTCGGAATCATGATTTTATGTGAATATTGTTTTGCCGTGAATAAGATTTGTTTTGGAAAACGAAGTAATATAAATCATCTTGCTCCCCTTTAAAACTTTACATCTATGAGAAAGTCCATAAATTAGTTGAACGTGATATAATTTCAACAAAACCATGTTCTTTCTGGCTGTAAACCTGGAACATACCCGACTGCGAAATTACAACGTCTTTAGTATTAAAGCTTCTCAAATTTACTAATAGTAGATGTTAATTACTTTGTATTTGCACATTCGACGGTAAGAACAAATAAATGACTTACGTTATATGTTAGACAATTTAAAGGAATCATGCACTAATCTAATGAGATTTGCAAAACTAAAACTGATGTCCAGCAACCTCAGTCGATATTCGTTTCGTGATCCTTGGGACGAAATCCATCAAAGAAAACAGCTTGTCAATTTGGAGTTCCAACAATTCACATTAACCTGTGGCCAGTAAACGTCGTGTATCGTATGTGATTGAAAACAGAAAGAGTTCACATCAAACTTAAATGTGAAGAACACAATTACAATGAATGTTCATATTTAATACATGTTACGTTGACTTACCAGCCATCCCCACCCTCGTCTTTACTTGTTTCACCTCGCATTAATTGCATAGTACGTAATCGAAACTCATCCGCCAACATGTGCAATGATAATCTTGTCATTTGCTGTTTTAGCCTTGAACCTGCCTCGCAAAAGACTTTCCATCATGTACTTCTCAATGCACAATTCAGATTCTGGTCTTAGCCTCTCTGTCATTTGGTCGACCAAAGAGAACTGCATCCCATTCATTTAATTGATGCATTTTGCCAACAATTATCGGATCAACTCTTCTGTGGAGAATCTGAGTATTTACGTGACCAGTAGTGCCACATAATTGGAAACATATTTCTGGATGAATGATGCTTCCCTAATTACGCAGTTAACCCAAATCGTGAACGCTACATGGCAATCGAACTAATTTATGTCGTTGAAACTACACTTTGTGTGTGCCTCAAGTGGTCATGCTGCAGTAGATGTAAATGCACGGACTCCTTCCATGTATTGTCGCGATCTCCCTGTCACAGTAATTGCTGACCTTCATTCAGAAAGTGTAGAATATGAGCTACTTTCTTCGACCTGTCCCCACTGACTTACAAAATGAATAAGTGATGAGATTCTATCCTATTGCATATCATTTTGAAATATTCCAAGTAAACGATTTTCAGAGCTGACTGTTCCTTGCAATGAGGAGAAAGTGAGGACTGCAAATGCTGGAATCAAAGTGAAAGAATGTGGTGCTAGAAAAGCGCAGTCGGTCAGGCAGCATTCGAGGAGCAGGAGAGTCGGCATTACGGGCATCAGCTTTTCATCAGGAATGAGGCTTGAGGCCAAAAGTGGCTGAGAGGAAAATGGGAGGAAAGGTGTGGCTGTGAGAAACGTCGCTAAGAATGAGATAGGTAGATAAAGTTGTGGGTGAATTTGATAGCTCGGAGAGGCAGATGACCGGACTGGTACAAAGGAAAATGGACATGTAGGAAGGTGGTCAAGAGGCCAGTGTCCAGTTAGAAGGTTAGACCAGGGACAAAGTGGGTGTGGGGAAAAGAAGTACCTGGTAAAATCCACATTGACCCGAGTAGTTTGAAGTTCTGACGGTGGAAGATGAAGCGTTATTCTTCCAGGCGTCGGATGATAAGGATTTGGTGGTGGAGGAGGCCCAGGATTTGCATGTCCTCCATGGAGTGGGAGGGAGGAGTTAAAGTGTTCGGCCACAGGGCACTGGGGTTGGTTCGTAAGTGTGTCCTTGAGATGTTCCCTGAAATGTTCTGCAAGTTAGCGCCCTATCGCCGCACTATTGCGGAAAAGAAATCTGCAGCAGCTAACACAGTCGATGACGACAGTGGAAACACAGGTATATACATCACCGGAATGGAAGAATCCTTTAGGACCTTCGGCAGAGGTAAGGGGAAGATGTGGACGCAGGCTTTGCAATTTTGCCATGACAGATGAATGTGCAGAGAGTGAAGGGTGAGTTGGTACGGGGCTTGGACCCAACAAGGGACTCACGGATGGAATGATCCTTAAAGAAAACAGATAAGGCTGTGGAGTGTTGTTGGAGGCAGTTTGTAGGTGCCCATCTTATGTCAGTACCCGGAAAACGAAATTGAGAGGTCCAATGAGAGGAGGGAGATGTCGGAGACACTCCACGTGAATGTACGCTCGTATATGAACGTCTTAATGAAGTTGATGAACGCTTCAGGTTCCTTTGGGAGCACGTGGTGCCACTGATACTGTCATTGATGTCGCAGGTTTGGTAAGGTGGTGAAAGATGCTGGTGTATCTGCGGAACATGGACTCATCGACGGACCCTATGAAAGGGGAGGCATAGATGGGGGCCATCTGAACACCCATTGCTAACATTTTGATCTGGAGGAAATGGTAATATTCAAAGGAGAAATTGTTGAGGTTGAGGACAGGTTCAATCAGGCGCATGAGTGTTGTCAGTCCAAAGGTACTGTTTGGGTTGGCGTGAGAGGAAGAAACGGAGTGCTTGGAGGAAATTGTCATGGTTGATCGATGTATATTGGAAATAGATGTTACCATTACACACAATTGTAATTTCCACAGTCCTGGTCCGAACAAAATGTATATAATGTGGTCATAGATGAACACAGCGCTGATGGAGTCTTGATCCAAATGAATGAGTAACACTATATCTATACCAATCAACTTTCGAGCACTTGGAGGAAAGTTTTGAACTTAATGACTTTCCAAGTTTACAACAAAGTGTTCTTTCACAATCATTAAATTATAAAGTCAGAAATTCAGCATCCAAATACAAATATCGGTATCATCGCACGAAACATGCATTTTGGCGTTATTCAGCGTCGCCAATGTTGTTAGCCAGCACCTATTTTTGATAGATTTATATCAGTACACTTACTTTGCACATGGATCAGAACAGAGAACAATGCAGGAAGAGACCCTTCGCCCAATATGGTTTACATGACGTTATTTGACAAAAATGTGATCTGAATAAGCATGGTCCACATCCCTCTATTTTATGATTGATTGGAGTCAAGCATGTGGTGCTGGAAATGCGCAGTAGGTCAGGCAGCATTCAAAATAAAGACAATTCCTGATGAAGGTCTTTTGCGCTAACCATCGAATTTCCTTCTCCTCCGCTGTTGCCTAACATGCTGTGCTTTTACCATACTTTTCCATCAGTGTTGGATTGCACTTACTCTCTCGTTTTTTGTTGCCCTGTATCGAATATCCACCACAATTTCTTTGCAACATTTGTCCATTTTGACTGATTTGCTGTCCGTGTTCTCCCATTTGCTCCAGTTCTTGAAGTTTATCGAAGTTGCACCATTTCTCTAATTTACTGATGCTCAGCAATAATTTTCCAATTCATTGTTGCCCAGTACCAATTACCACGTTAACTTGTGTCCTGAAAAATGTCTTTATTCAGTGTTACCCTACACCAATTCTCATAATTACTGATGCCACAACCCAATGCTCCCATTTAGTATTATCCTGCCCCAATTCCTCCATTCAGTGTTGTTCTTTCATAATTCTCTAACTTACAGCTATATTTTAGCAGTTCTAGCACTTTGTGCAAAACTGTCCCAGTTCTCCATTTGTGCTACATTTAGTGCAAATCAGCACCAGTTCTCCCATTTAGTGCAACACTGCACCAGTTCTCCCATTTAGTGCAACACTGCACCCAGTTCCCTCACTTAATGCCACATTGCCACACTTCTTCCATTTAGTGCTACAGCGCTCCAGTTCTCCTATTTAGTGCTTCACTACCGCAATTCTCCCACTTGTTGGAACACTGTAACAATTCATCCATTTAATGTTACAAGGCACAACTTTCCCATTTAGTGGCACACTGCCTCAATGCTCCTATTTAATAGTACACTGCATCAATTCTCTCAATGAGTGCTACACGGCACGGGCTCTCCCGTTTAGTACCACACTGCACCAATGTCCCCATTTATTCCTGCATTACCACAATTATCCCGTTAGGTGACGTTTCCCATTGTTGTATACCTTGAAACAAATTAAAGTGGATAAATCTCCAGGAACCAATCAAGTATAGTTTAGAACTCTATGCGAAATCAGGGAAGTGATTGGTGGACTCCTTGTTGAGACATTTGCATATTTGATAGTCGCTGTTGAGGTGCCAGAAGTCTGCAGGTTGGCGGACATGCACCGCTATTTCAGAACAAACGGTAAGGAAAAAACAGGGAACTGTGGAACTGTGAGCCTGACGCTGCTTGGCAAGGTGTTGGAGGAAATCGTGAGGAACAGGATTCAGATGTTTTCAGAAAGTCAAGGGCTGATTGGGGGTTGTCTGCATGTTTTATGCCTGGGAAAGCATTAACTTGATTGAGTTTTTGAAGAATTAACAAACGAAGATTGCTGAGGGAAGAGCGATTGTGAGAGGCGATTTCGGTTCAAACAATTAAGATGTGCCTGACCCAACAGGCTTCTCTATAATAAAAGACAAGACATGCTTCTTTTGAAAGAACATTTTGTATACTCAAAAGTGGGATAATTTAAATTGTGCAAATGCTGACATTTTGTGAGCAGAGTAAAAAACAAGTCCTTGACTGATAAGACTATAGGATAGAAAAACAACTCGAGAGACATCTGCTACAGATTGATAAGACCACTAACACAGACAGAGAAGAATAAGTCCTTGACTGATAAGACTACAGGGTAGAAAAAAAGCAACTCTGGAGACATCTGTTGCAGACTTTGTGACGAGGGTGCAGAATGGAAAAATACTGACGGTTTAGAATGTGAACCTCGTGGCTCTTTAGAGCCAAAGAGGGGAGGGACTTGTGCTGTATTTAATGAGAAACTTTGTAAGCCTCGGCGCGCCTTTTTCTCAGAAGGGTGCCCAACTCTGCAGACTTGCTAATAAAACTTTTTTTTCCTGAATTTGTCTAGAGCAATTATTAAGAAGCGATTTACGTTTCTAACAAACTTGGGGGCTCGTCCGATCAACACTCCGGCCGCGGGGGGAGCTGAGGAAGGACATCGGAGACGGTGCACCCTGCCGAGTTCGGCAGTCCCTGATTCCTTGCTTGTCGTCCCGCGCAGCTTGAGCGAGTGATATCCGGAAGGCTCAGGAACACAAAGGAGGGGCGTGGCAGAGGCAGTGGGGACGGTTAACGATCGAGTAATTTCGGTGCACCGAACCCAGGTAAGAAAAAACTTGCGGGGACCGAGTTTATGGAGGACTGGGGACCTGCGGAGTGCCTGTGGATTTTTCTACAGTGGCGTGGGACTCAGGAATTTGGAGACCGGGACTCGTCTGTGAGAGATTTTGCAGAGACCGTGTTTGCGGAGGAACGTGGAACTCCGGGGTGCCTGTGATCTGTTTCACAGAGACGTAGGACACAGGAATCCAAAGACCGGGGGTGCCTGCAAAGGGACCTGGGCGATCAAGGGACTGAAGGTCCGGGAATTGGCTACATAGTGATAGATTATCACGGGATAATACAAGGTTCTCCGATTTTACAAAGTCCTCGGCAATGGGAAATAAGGGATCCAAGGCGAATAAGGGTAAGGTAGGCTTGAACGGAGACAATGACAAATACCCCGGGGTACCTGACGATAGTCCGTGAGGAAGAATGTTACATAATTGGAATCAGGGTAGGAGAAAAGGAAAATCTAGAAAAAAGATGGTGAAATACTGTCAGACGTGGTCCCAGAAACCTATTCAGGGAGACTCAGTGTGGTGGCCGAGATTCGGCACTGACGAAGACTGGGTCCGGCAAGCTCTAATTTTATATGTCAATTCAAATTTAATGTTATTCAGGAAGAAAGTGATTACGCCCTTTGTTGGCTACCGGTCACAATATCTTGAAAATTGAAGGCCACTACTGAAGACTCGGAAGAGCAGAAAGAATGGGAACCTTTAGATCACTTACCGCCACCCTATGTGACCCCGTCTGGCCCACAAAATGATCCTTCGGGTGACGATGATTCAGGGGAAGGGGAAGAAAACGGGGAGGAATCACCAGCAGCCTCAGGGGTACAGACTAGATCTCAAGCTGAAAGGAGTCACAGACAAAACCCTGTCTCGATTGCAAGAATGAATCCACTCCGGGAAGTGCCCATGGGGGGCGAGGAAGGAGGGACAGGATATATGAACGTCCCCTTGACGAGTACTGAAGTGCGGAATTACAAGAGGGAGATGAAGGGCCTACTAGAGGACCCCATGGGCCTGGCTGAACAATTAGATCAGTTCCTGGGGCCGAATAATTACACGTGGGAAGAGATGTATTCCATCATGGGAGCATTGTTCTCTAGCCAGGAGCGACAGATGATACGACAAGCTGCGCTCTTGGTCTGGGCGATAGAGGGAAGAGCAGGAGGGGAGCAGAAGTTTCCCCTCACCGACCCCGAGTGGGATAAGAATACGGAAGAAGGACGGCGCAACATGAGGGACATGCGGGAATATTGGATAAAAGGAATAAGGCAGGCAGCCCCGAAGGGGCACAATTTTATCAAGGCCTTTGGGAATCATCAAAACCCGGAGGAAACCCCTACGGAATTCCTAGACAGGATTAGGAAGAACTTGCAGCAGTTCGCTGGGGTGGACCCTGAGATGGAAGTGGGACAACAACTCATACGGGGAGAGTTTGTATCAAAAGCCTGGCCGGACATACGAAATAAGTTAGAGAAAATGGATAATTGGGATAGTAAACCTCTAAGTGAACTACTACGGGAGGCGCAAAAGGTGTTTGTGAGAAGGGACGATGAGAAGCAAAAGAAGGCGACAAAGATAATGATGCAGACGGTGCAACAAGTGACAGCTGGAAGGAGGGAAAAGGGAGAGCCGTGGCAGGAACAGGAAAGGGGAGAGTCGTGGCAAGAGCAGAGGAAAAGAGGACCGTGGCTGGAACAAAGGAAGGGTGGAGGAACTCGAGGCCGCGACAGGGAAACGAGGAGGATACTCAGATGTTACTACTGTAATGAAGAGGGACATTTTAAGCGAGAGTGCCCCCGCTACAAGCGGGAGGTGCGGTCGTACGCACTGATGGAGGAAGATTAGGGAGGTCGGGGGTTCCTACCCTTGGGGCAAAAGGACTATCGACAGGAACCCCTGGTAAACTTGAAAGTAGGGCCCCAAGGGTCGGAGATTACATTTATGGTAGACTCGGGAGCCGAGAGATCAAGTATAATCCAAATGCCCCCTGGCGCCCGAACAGGAAGAACAGTTATGGGGGTATCTGGAATTGGAGGAAAGACATTGCAAGTTCCAGTGGTGGAGGACGTGGAAATTGGGTATGAAAACAGAACTACTAAACGAGACCTCCTTCTACTGCCATCGGCGGGGTTTAATTTGTTAGGAAGAGACTTGCAGGTCAAACTAGGGTTCGGAACGGTACCAAGTAACGGGGAAATGGTGGTAAGGTTGTTCTCCCTCACCGAAGAAGATGATCGACAAATAGACCCGGAAGTATGGTACCGAGAGGGGAACAGAGGGGGTCTAAACATCAAACCTCTCCAAATCACCATGTTACCAGGAAGAGGCCCGGTAAGAAGGAAACCGTACCCGATTGCTATGGAAGGACGGGAAGGGTTACAACCTGTGATAGGGAGATTAATCACAGATGGACTACTGGAGGAATGTATGTCCCCTTTCAATACTCCAATACTCCCTGTGAGGAAGCCGGATGGGACGTATAGGCTGGTGCAAGACTTGCGGGGGTTGAATGAAGTAGTCCAGGCTAGATACCCGGTGGTACCTAATCCCGACACGTTAATGAGTAAAATTCCCGCCGAACATGAATGGTTCAGCGTAATAGATCTGAAGGATGCCTTCTGGAGTTGCCCCCTTGACGAAGAAAGTCGGAACCTTTTTGCATTTGAATGGGAGAATCCCTTCACAGGACGAAAGCGACAGTTAAGATGGACAGTCTTGCCGCAGGGATTCACGGAGTCACCCAACTTGTTTGGACAAATACTGGAGCAGGTCTTAGGAGGATTTCAGTGTAACGCGGAGAATCAATTGCACCAATATGTCGATGATCTCTTACTCTCAGGACCAGGAGAATGGGAGGTACGAGCAGATACCGTTGCCCTGCTGAACTTCCTGGGGAAACAGGGCCTACGCGTCTCCAGGACAAAACTCCAGTTTGTGGAGCAAGAAGTAAGATATCTGGGCCATCAAGTCAGTAAGGGGCATCGCCGTATCACGCCGGAACGAATATCAGGGATTACGGGTATGCCAATACCCAGGACGAAGAAGGAAATCAGACAATTCCTGGGGCTAGTAGGGTATTGCCGGATATGGATTGAAAGTTACACCACTCTAGTAAAATTTTTGTACGACAAACTGGGACAAGAAGGACAAAAGGTGGACTGGTCAGATGAGGAGGAGCAGCGATTTAATATTATTAAAAATAAAATGATCCGAGCTCCAGTATTGGGTTTACCCACCCTGAAGGAACCGTTCCAATTATATGTCAACAGCGCCGGCGGAATTGCCCAGGGTGTGCTTACCCAGCTGCGTGCAGGGAAACGTCAGCCGGTTGCATTTTTGTCAAAAATGTTAGACCCTGTGTCATGTGGATGGCCGACCTGTATACAGGCTGTGGCAGCTACGGCAATGTTAGTAGAAGAGGCCCGGAAACTTACCTTTGGAGGAAGGATCACAGTATACTCCCCACATTCAGTTAGTACCATACTGGCTCAAAAGGCTCACCGCTCGTTAACAGACTCTCGCATCCTGAAGTATGAGACGATTTTGATGACCGGGGACGATCTCAATTTTGCAAAAGATCTAAGTTGCAACCCTGCCCAGTTTCTATACGGACGTCCTGCAGATGGGGAACAGGAGCATGATTGTGTGGAATTTGTAGACTTGCAGACCAAAAGCCTAGAGGACCTGCAAGAGGCCACGCTGGGTGAAGGACAGGAACTGTACATCGACGGGTCCTCCCGGTGCATCAGTGGGGTCCGGTACAGTGGCTATGCTGTCGTAGATGGTGCAATGAAACGGATGATCGAGTCTGGACGACTGCCCGGGAAGTGGTTAGCCCAATCCTGTGAGTTGTACGCCCTCCAGAGGGCCCTGAAGTTGTTGTAAGGGAAAGTGGGGACCATATATACTGACTCAAAGTATGCATACGGAATCGTTCATACTTTCGGGAAAATCTGGAAGGAGCGAGGATTGATAACTTCCCGGGGAAAAGAATTAGCTCACGAACAAATGATCAGCCTAACGTTGGAAGCCCTGGCGTTACCTATGGAACTCGCAGTAGTCCATGTACCCGGTCACCAGAAGGGGTCGACACTGGAAGCGGTGGGAAACCGGCTGGCAGATGAGGAAGCCAAGCGGGCAGCGGTCGAAAAACCCGTCCAATTATTGACATTAATACCGTTGAGGGAAGGGCTCGCTAAGCAACCCGTCTTCACCCAGGGGGAGATTGATAAAATGGATCAATTGGGTGCCCGGCTAGATACTAACAGGAAGTGGACGGTTCCTGGTGGGAGACAAGTACTGAACAAACAGATCACCCGGGGTATTCTGCACTGATTACACCATCAGTCCCACTGGGGGATGCAAGCCATGTGTGACACGGTCCTGAGGGAATATGTATGCAGGGGGATATACACATTAGCCCAACAAGAAGTAGTCGGATGCCCCACTTACCAGCGTATTAACAAGAAAGCCATGCGTTCTGTGCCAGCTGGTGGTCAGCCCCTCGCAATTAGGCCATTCCAGAGGATCCAAGTAGACTTTACAGACTTACCCACAGTACAGAGGTGGAAATATCTGCTAGTAATAGTAGACCATTTCAATTACTGGGTAGAGGCTTTCTCAACTGCCAAAGCCGATGCACCAACCGTGGCCCGACTATTGTTAGAGAACATAATCCCGAGATATGGCATAATGGAATCTATCGACTCCGACTGCGAGACACATTTTGATTCTAAGCTACACCATTTGATCTGTACTGCCCTGGGTATCCAATGGAAACTCCACGCACCCTGGCATCCTGAGAGCTCGGGTCGAGTTGAGAGAATGAATGGCACGCTCAAGACCCAAGTGACTAAGCTGATGTTAGAAACTAAGTTACCATGGCCAAACTGCCTTCCCATTGCCCTATTGAGGATACGTACAGCACCTCGCCGGGATGTCGGGGTCTCCCCCTATGAGATGCTGTTCGGATTACCATATTGGAGTAAGGTTGATGGGTGTCCCACTCTACAAGGGGGAGATGTATTTGTCAGAAACTATTTACTGGCCTTATCCCGTTCTTTTGCAGAACTCCGGAGGAGGGTCTCCTGGCTCAGACTCCGCCGCTCGGCTTCCTCTTGCATAAGGTGGAGCCCGGGGATTGGGTACTTGTAAAGACCTGGAAGGCTGAAAAGCTCCAGCCGCAGTGGGAAGGAACGTTCCTGGTCCTGTTAACAACTGAAGCCGCTGTTCGGACGAAAGAAAAAGGGTGGGCTCACGCATCGAGGATAAAGGGACCTGTTCCGCCAGAAGGAGAGAGCACTTGGACATGCGGGCCAGGGGACAAGCCGTTGGTGATAAAGCTGAAAAGACAGCGATAATGAACTCTACTTGGACTGTATTGGTGGGAATATTGATCAGTTTACGCCTGTATGTGGGGGAGGGCGAGGGGAGATGTGACAAATTTCGGACTACGGTGAGGATTGGGAGTCAGATCTACTCGGGATCATTTGTGTCTCACTCCCATGTGAACGATCGGTGTTACGATGTGAGTGCACGACAAGAATGTTGGGAGGGTGGAAGACCCTATTATCAAGTGTATAATAAAGGGTACGGTGGCAAAGTCCGTGGATGCCCTATAAATGACCGCTGGGTGTGTGTTAGCAAAGCTGGGAAGTGGGGCCTGTCCTCCGTGTTGCTCAGAGAGCAGATTGACAGAGTCAAGGAGACCAGAGTACAGAACACTGATCGGGAGTTGGAGAAAGGGCAGGACCGTCAGAGAACGGTCGTTGTCTCTAAAGTGCCATCTGTATACAAAGAGGTAGAAGAGAAGATTGAGCTCCCTGATGTAACACAAAACCTGTTTATTGATAGCCACTGTTTTAAATGTTAGCAATTGCTGGGTTTGTGGGGGGCCGCATATGTCAGAACAATGGCCGTGGACTGGTCAAAGCTTAGACATAGGGGAATTGCTGCAAACCACTTGGACACATGTCAACGAAAGGAGAAGCCAGGGGTGGAGACTGATAAATAGCCCTGAGGGCCAGTTGTGTGTTGAAGGAAAGGGGACCGTGGAGGTAGGAATTAGTCCCTGTCAGAGTGTATTGAATGCGACCACACAAGTATGGTGGCCTGAGGATATTACTTGGTACATTGCAAACAGTGATCATCAAAATTGCGTTCCATTACGTACTGATTCCTCCTCTGACGAGCTAGGTGCTGACTCTTCCGATGGCATGATGAGAGTCTGGAGTGGTGGTTGTCAGGGGAATCGATGCTGGGATAATCCTGTCCAGACTCTGGCACGGGGCCAGGAATCCGACTACTAGAATTGCAGTGGTCCTGGTCCTTATGAGGGCGTCCCTGGGGTAAAGGAGCTGTGGGATGACGTTGTGAGGCAGGGAGGTCCTGCTCCAGATGGCCTATTTTGGATATGCGGTAATCAGGCATACTCCGAATTGCCCATGGGATGTCCTGGAGTATGCTTCCTGGGTCTAATACGACGTGAATTCTTCCTATTACCCCGAGAGGAAGGCGATGATTTGGGGGTTAAACTCTTTGACTCCCTGCGTACGTCGCCAAGGGATATCCAAGTCGGTCATTGGGGGGATGAGTGGCCACCGGCCCGGATTTTGAATACTACGGGTCGGCTACGTGGGCACAGGACGGCTCATGGGGATACCGTACTCCTATCTATATGTTAAATCGAATTATCAGGCTCCAAGCAGTAGTAGAGGTCATTACTAACCAGACCGCTCTGGCCCTGGAGTTGCTGGCGAAGCAGCAGAATCAGATGAGGGCTGCTATATATCAAAACCGGCTTGCCTTGGATTATCTGTTGGCCTCGGAAGGGGGCGTGTGCGGGAAGTTTAACCTGACTAACTGCTGTCTGGAAATTGACGATAATGGTAAAGCGGTATTGAAGATTTCCGATGAAATTCGGAAATTGGCCCATGTGCCGGTGCAATCCTGGCGTCCTCTTGGTGGCATCGGATGGTGGGATGGTCTCCTAGGTGGTAGTTGGTTGCGCACGGCGTTAGTGGTGGCAAGGGGGTGCGTAATGCTTCTACTCATATTACCCTGCCTAACCCCCTGTATTCAGTTTTTCATTCAGAAAAATATTTCCCAACTCCAGGCAGTGGCGGTTCCCCAACATGGAACGCAGGAACTTAAGGTGCTGTTGCTGCGAAAGTCCAAGGATTTCCCCGGCCTTTGAGGAGGGGAGGCTTATCTTAGTCAGGCACATCTTAAAAAGAGAAAGGGTGGAATTGTGAGAGGCGATTTCGGTTCAAACAATTAAGATGTGCCTGACCCAACAGACTTCTCTATAATAAAAGAAAAGACATGCTTCTTTTGTAAGAACATTTTGTATACTCAAAAGTGGGATAATTTAAATTGTGCAAATGGTGACATTTTGTGAGCAGAGTAAAAAACAAGTCCTTGACTGATAAGACTATAGGATAGAAAAACAACTCGAGAGACATCACACAGACAGAGAAGAATAAGTCCTTGACTGATAAGACTACAGGGTAGAAAATAACAACTCTGGAGACATCTGTTGCAGACTTTTTGACGAGGGTGCAGAATGGAAAAATACTGACGGTTTAGAATGTGAACCTCGTGGCTCTTTAGAGCCAAAGAGGGGAGGGACTTGTGCTGTATATAATGAGAAACTTTGTAAGCCTCGGCGCGCCTTTTTCTCAGAAGGGTGCCCAACTCTGCAGACTTGCTAATAAAACTTTGCTTTCCTGAATTTGTCCAGAGCAATTATTAAGAAGCGATTTACATTTCTAACAAAGATGTTTTTTGATATATAAAAGATAAGGGAGGGAGGCAAATGCATGTTGAAATAAAAGATATTCAATGAAGAAAATTAACACTCACTATCTTGTCCTTCCTCCCCCACAATTTGCCTTTTCCCCCTTAATAGCAAAAATCAGTTGATCTCAGCCTCCAGTAAATACAAAGAGTTTGTCGCCATATATCTCTATGGGAAGGTGGCTGCACCTCACAAGTAAGAAACATGCCTGAATGCTTTCAAAAAATAAAGACTTTCGCACTGACATCCTGACCTTAAACATGGACACCTCCTTGACAAATGGATGAGCGCGGCTTGGGAGGACATGAAACCATAGTCTAAACGATAGGACATTTACACCTAATCGAAAGGGAAACTAACTTTACAGCAGTGACAATGAGCTGCAGTCACAGGGAGAAGACAAAAAAGTGATACTCCTATTGCTTTGCAGAACTGTCTGGAACTTGACTATTTACTAGAGGCACAGGGTGGTCCCGGTGTTGTTATTGGCTCCAACTCTTGCACTTACATACTGGACACTTCGGATAATATACTTACATCGCGGATAACAGAATCCTGGCAGTCGATATAAAAAGGCAGGTGTGTGTGATTCGCTAAGTTAGAATGAAAGTAAAGCTCCTCCAACATTCCTGGCATGATAGAGACAGCAAGGGTTTAGACAACCTGCGGTGCTCTCTCTTCAGTTTCTAACTGAATGCAAACTGAAAACAAAGCTACGATAATATTGGCTCCATCACAAAAAAACACACAGGATGCCGATATCGTCGGTTTATATAAACAGAAAACACAGCTCTTCTCTTTCAATCTGAATGTAAATGTCTCTCTACAATCTCTCCATAAAACAATCTCAGGACAGGCAAAGCACAGCACGAAATACTGACCAAAGCCATCTCTGCTATCTCGCTCATCAAAACTCCCAGGACAGTTACAGAATACGGTGAGACAGAGGTTAAAGCTTACACTGTACTTTGCTCATCTACCACTCCAGGGACTGGTACAGCACAACATTGGGTACGGAATAAAGATCACTGTCCAAAAAAGGGAAGAAAACAAAGGCAGAATCTGATTAATCACGCAGACAGCATGTTGGCTCATTATATAGCACTGTTGCCTCGCAGCGCTAGGGACTTCATTTGATTCCAGCCTCACATGACTGTGTGGATTTTGTGCATTCGCCCCGTGTCTGTGTGGGTGTGCTCCGGCTTCCTTTCACAATCCAAAGATGTACAGGTTAGGTGAATTGGCGACTCTAATTTTGATGTTATGTCCAGGGATGTAGTTTGGGTGCATCAGTAATGTCTAAATGCAGAGTAATAGGGAAGGGGAATGGCTCTGGTTGGGTTACTGTTTGGAGGGCTGTTTTGGACTTTTTTTGGGGCGAAAGTCCTTGTTCAACACTGCAGGGATTCTATTATTCCAAGAATCTCAGCTGGTCTGCCAGCCACTGTGAAGAGAAATCAGAGTAAATATTTCGAGTCCAGTGACCCCTCTTCAGAATGCTTCTGAAGGAAATATTAAGTCAGTTTTTTCTCTCCACCATTGCTGAAAGACCACTGTGGATTCTTCCGATGCATCATTCCAGGAGAAGTAACACAAAAGGTTACATTCAGATTAAAGATCCCCCGACACAGGCCCTTGTCACATACACAGGCCATGTTCAGCATGCTAGTTAGATTATGAATAAACCACATTTTACATGTCTGAAACAAACTCTCCCAGTACATGTACAGCATGGCGTCCAACGTGAAGTGATGATCCTCCTACACTAGCCATTTGTAAATGCATAGACCATATTAAGTATGGAAATATTGATTAAATCATACCCAACACTGTCCTCATCAAATACCGAAGGAGAGGAATATCAAAGGTTTCGAAAAAAATTCATATCTCGCTCTACACTGCCCCCATCAAACAATCTCAGGACAGATTCAGCACAGACCCAGATACAAATCAAAGCATCATCTTTCCTATTTCCAGAAAATATTCTCAGAGGAGCGACAGATCTGTTAAGTTATAAACTGAAAGTCCACTTACATTGGTTCTTGTCAAAAGACAGGCAATGTAAACCATGGTCGTGACACTAATTCAATGATGTGTGTCAAGCCACTCACACCCCCGCATGTTGTCACCATCAAACATTCCCAGGAAAAGAACAGCATGGTATTGGTTACAGAATGAAGCTGCACCTGTCTCCAATCAAAGACTGATGCGTGCTCCACCTGCCCACTCCACGTGCTGGACAGACCCGTTCATGTTCAATGAGAAATGTACTGGTGAGGTCTGCACAATGATCCACGGTGGACATAATACCTGGCTGTATTGAGCATTGCATTAGCCTAGTCTGTCCAGTTCACCATGGTGAACAGATATATCATGAGAGTTTATAACGCCTGGGCTTGTTCTGGCTGGTGGATCCAGAACGTGTGGTACATATGTTTTTCTGTTGATTCAGCAATGCATTTATACATATTTTCATTCCGTTGATTGAACTCGCCCAAGTCTGACTCCTTAACCAATACCCTTCCTCTATCTACACTAATATTTCTGGAACTTGTACTCCATGAAGAAATTGTCCTATTATAACAGGAATAACTTCCCTGAATCTTTCCCTGATCATAAGAACATATGATTTAGGAGTTGACGTTGGCCATTCAGCCCTTCGAGCCTGCTCCGCCATTCAATAAGATTTGGACTGATCTTTTCGTGGACTCAGCACCACTTAGCCACGCTCTCACCATACCCCTTAGTTCCTTTTTCTAAAAATCTACCTTAGCTTAAAAAGCGTTTACTGAAGTAGCATCAACTGGTTCCCTGGGCAAGAAATTCCATGGATTAACGCCCCTGTGGGTGAATGATTTCCTTCTCAATTCAGTCCGAAATTTGCTCCCTGTCATCTTGAGGCTATGCCCTCTTTTCCTAGCGTCACCTGCGAGATCGAAACGTTCCATCTTCGTTTTTACCGATTCCTTTAATAAATTCATAAGTTTCTTTAATATGCACCCTCTTCTGAATCGCAATGTATATAATCCCATTCTACTCAGGGTCTCCTTTTAATTCAACCGCCTCAACTCCAGAATCAAACATTTGAACATCGTCTGCAATTGCTCAAATGCAAATTCATCCTTTTTCAAGGAGACCGAATCTGCACACATTACTCCAGGTGTGGTTTCACAGCTTATAAAGCTGCAAAATTACATTACTGCTTTTGAACTCAACCCCGTGAACAATGATGTACAAAACTCCGTTTGCATTCCTAATTACTTGTTGTACCTCCAAACCAACTTTCTGTGATTCGTGCAGGACACCCAGGTCTCTCTGCACAGCAGCATCTTGAAACGTTTTACCATCCAATTAATATTTTTAACAGATACTCCAAGCAAAATCGATGACTTCAAATTTATTCACATTATATTCCATATCCCAGACATTTGCCCACTCACTCAATATATCTACGTTCCTCCATAATGTTTCACAATCTTCTGCACTCTGTATTCTGCCACTCATCTGCGTGTCATCTACAAATTTGGACACAGTACACGTGGTGCCCAACTCCAAATCACCCATCTAAAAGTAAATAAATGCAGTCCCACCACTGAACCCTGAGGTATACTACTAGTCACTGTTGCCCGGCAGAATAACACTCATTTATCCACACTCTTTGCTTCCTGTCAGTTAAGCAATAATGTATCCATGCTAATATTTTATCCTTCATGCCATGCATCCTTCTCTTATGCACTAGCCTTTTGTGCAGCACGTTGTCGAATGCCTTTTGCAAATTTAGGTAGACCACATCCACTGGGTCCCGTTGTCCACATTTATCGACTTGTCTTCGTAGAATTCTAAAAGATTTTTTGAAACATGACCCACCCTTAGTCAACTAATGTTGCGTCTGCCAATTGGGACACTTTATTTCGAGATACCCTACTAGTTCTTCCTTGATAATCGACTCAAGCATCTTCCCCACTACAGTGGTTAAGCTAACTGATCTATAATTCCCAATCTTTGTCAACGACCCTTTTTAAACAATGGTGTCACATTTGCTGTTTTCAAATCTGCTGCGACTGGCCAAGACTCCAATGACTTTTGGAAAATTGCTACCAGAGCACCGCTATTTCTCCCACCATTTATTTTAGTACACTGGGATGCATTTCATCAGGGCCAGGAGACTTATCAATTCTTTTCTCCATGAGCTTGCCCCACACGAGCTCTTCAGTAATAATGATTGTTTCTAGGTCCTCACCTACCTTGGTCTTTTTGTAATTTAATGGCATATTATTAGCGAAGTCCAGTGTAAATACGAATTCAAAATACCTCTTCAGTACATCGGCCATTTCATTACATCCCACACTTAAATGCCCCTTCTCATCCTCCAAACGCCCAAAGTTTACTTTAGCCACTCTTTTTCGTTTAATTCCTTTATAGAAACTGTTGCTAGCTGTCTTTATATTCTGTGCAAGTTTTTTACCTGATGCTCTTTTTTATAGAATCCCGCCAGTGTGGAAATGTGCCCTTTAACCATACAAGTCCACACCGACCTCTGAAAGGAAACCCATATAGCCCCCTTTCCGGTTCCCTATATTTACGCCTGCTTAATGCACTTAACCTCCACATCCCTGAACGCGGATGGACAATTTAGCATGGCCACTTCACCTAACCTGTGCATGTCTGAACTTGGGGGAAAACCGGAGCACCCGGATGTGACCCGCGCAGACACGGGAACAATGTGCAAACACAACCATGCAGTCGCCAGATACTGAAATCGAACATGGTTCTCCAGCAGCAGTGCTACCCACTGAGCCACCGTTCCACCCATTAATCTTACTTTTCTTTATACCACCATTTGTGACATTCTGTTGATATGTAACACTTCCCAGGCTTCCAGTTTCATTCCGATTTTGGCCAAATGGTTGCCTTCCACTTCAATGGGATATCCTACTTTATTTCCTTTCACACCCATCGCAGATTACCCGTGTTCTTGCAGTCCTTGTGTTACGATTGTAACAGTCATTCTGATAATTTAAACCACCAACAGACACACGATTTAGCCCATGCCATAACCTGTGAAAATTCGAGAGGCAAAGAGTTCGTTAACATAATTCTAACAGCGTTATTTCTTAAAGTATAAGAGAAAATAATTTCCTAAAAACTGTTAAGTACTCTTAGCTCGACGGATCATTTTACATCCCCTACTACAATATTAGTCCGCTTAAAAACCTCAATTAAGATTTACCAAAATTTAACTCTTCAAAATCTACCCGGACGTCGAATCTTCTTTTCTTCATCTCAGCGATTGCTCCTTCACAGATTACTGATTGATAAGGATAATTGGAAGACAGCTATTCTCTAGACAGTGTCAGATGTCAATGGCTTTGGAGTTCTCCTCCAAATGTTCAGTATTCCCTGAGCTTATGTCCGGAAAGCATCGAACGTATCATTGGCTTTTATGATTGTCAATTCAATCATACTCAATTGTGAACTCAATTCAGACTTGGTTGGAGTTTGGCATTTTTAGGCTTGTAATTTAAACTGATTAGCCGAATTCGAAGCTGTTTAGTCGTTTCCAGGAAACCAAATAAACAGGTTGTTCGAGAAAATGATGGGTTATAACTTTTTCAGAATTCTTGGTGCTGGGTCAGGAAGTTCTGCTAGCTTTCAACATTCTTAGAGGGACAGTGCACCTACATCTTCACAACACGTCTTTCTCACGAAAATATTTTTTGAGCAGTTTTCAGAAATTGCGTTGAATGTCCTCTACTGCTCGACAACTGACCCACCATAAAATATTCGGTTCCAGTCTACTTTATCCAGCTCCTCCCTAATTTCATAGTTGTTTCCTTGTTCATGGACAGGCCCCGATATTAAATTTTAAATTTGCACTCTCCATCTGTATTATTAATTGAACAACACTGTGCTCATAATTTCCAAGAGGATCCCGAACTATGAGGTAATTAATTATTCCTGTTTCAATACACAGGACCAGATCTGGGGCAACTTGGTCCCTCGTCAGTTCGATTACAGAAAACTGTTATCGATACATTCAACGAACTCCTTCTCGAGGTTTCCCGACCGAAATGGTTCGACCCAATCTCTATGTAGGTTATCATCCCCCATGACATTGGCCGTATGATTTTATAGGAATTAATTGTTTCTTTGTTAATTACCCGCCACAATGTGATGATATTATAAGTCTGTGTAGATTACGCCTGTCAGTTCTTCTTGGAATTTCTAATTTTCACCAAATTGGATTCAAACTTATTCTCCACAGAAACTACATTGTCTCTGACCACTTCCCTGGACATCGCTACATATGAGAGCTACACCACCTCCCTTACCTTCCTGTCGGTCCTTCTGGATAGTCTGATATCCCTGGGTATTTAACTCTCAGTCCTGACCATTCAGGAACCATGTCTCCATAATGGCTACCAACTCATGTTCGTTCGCGATGATTTGTGCATCCAACTCATCAACCTTGCTACTAATGCTCCGAACATTTGGGTAACGTGCTGTCTTACTGACATGATTCACATCTCTAATATCTCCTGAGTTATCCTCCTGTTCGTTTCATTCACAGTCTGCCTTGACCGTAAACCCTCCCGCAGACGAACTTACCTGCTGTTTTTCTTTCTGTATTTATCATCATATTTCCTGTCGCTTTCCCTTTGCATTTGCCACCGCGCCCCCACTTGCAAATTAATAGTCCAAGTTAAAGCCCTTTTTGTACTTTTAGCTAAACTACTGGTTCCAGATCGTTTAGGTGGAAACTGTCTCATTGGTACAGGTCCAGCCGTTTCCAAAAATCATGCCAGTGCTGTATAAAATGGAACCTCTCTTTCACACACCATTCCCTTAGTCACCTGTTCACGTCTTTTTTTTTAATCCCTCTTCCAACTTCACTTAGCTCAGGCAATATTTCAGAGATAATAATTATTCAGGGCCTGTTCGTTAATTTCCTTCCTAGTGCTTGATCATCCCTAATCCGGTCCTCCATCCCAGACTTGCTTATGTTGCTAGTCCCACCAGCACCACAACAACTGGAACTTGCCCCTCCCGTTCCAAAATCCTTTCAAGCCAGTCAGAGATGTATCCTAGCACCAGGCAAGCAACACATGACGATGGACTTCCGATCCGGCATAACAAGGGTACTAATATCTCCCTAAATATAGAATCCCCTTGACGACAACTTGTCTTTTTGATCCTCCCCTTTTGAATGGCCTTGTGTACCACAGTGCTGTGGTCAGCTGGCACTTCCTCCCCATAGCGGTTTTCTTGATCCATACAGGGACCAAGAATCTCATAACTGTTGAATCAGGTCAAAAGCTGAGACTGCTCTACTCCTGAACTCAGGATCGCCGTACCTGCCTCACCTGCCTGTTGTCCCTGATCACGAACACAATTTCACTTAATTAATGCACCAGGTGTAACCACCTCCTGAACAAAGCGCCCAAGTAACTCTCCCCATGCTGCATATGGCGATGTTTTGGAACTCAGGTTCCAGATCATCAATTCTTACTTTTGTTCGAGGAGGATGGCGGGTGGGAAGCACTATAGGTGCTCAGCACGTTCAGCCACTGTCCAAATTTATTCCCGGTAGGTCTTTCGTCCTTGGCATCCCCTCTCCGGTTGCTCCTGTAAATACGTTAGTGATTCAACTTCACCGGCTGTTCCTGCTGCTGAAAGAAAAAAAAAATCACCGACGCACAAGGTAAATCTTCAATCAGTGATTCACCTTCCAGACAACCCCCTAGTCTACTCTCCCCCCTTCCTGCGGCTGAACTAAAATCTCTGATTCTCTCTGGTACACTGCTGCTTTTACATTTGATTAACTTGTTGCCATTTGTTTACATCAAACGAAAATGTTTTATTGCACAGAGAAAACTGCAATCAGGGGTCTAGCAACAATGTGCATCTTCTCCTCGTTAAATAACATTCCCATCAACTCCGGTTTAAACCTGGAAGTAACAGGAACAATATTGCATTGTGTTTCTATTCAAGCGGCAGTTATTGTAATGACAATCGGAGGACAAGTTTCAAATACTTGGAAGCAGTTTTACCAGTAATTTTCCATTCATATGTATTCTCTATATCAACATTTCGACTGGCAGACATACATTAAGATTCGTAAGGGGCCGAGGGCTCAGAGAAAAATCAAAGAAGAACCTGAGATATAGAGCAGAAATAATTTTGTGACTTTAGTCATCGCCAAATCCGAAAGGTTTGTACATCTCTCGATGGGGCATGCGAGATAGGTCATTAATGCCAATTATTCCATGGAATCTCCTGCTTCCGATCTCTTTAAATAAGTCGCATGAATCCTGCGGAACCCAAGTTGCCTTGATTTATCTGGTGACGAAGACATCATTTAGAGACCAGTTTAAATATGTAGTGAAATATCTAGTTAATAAATTATTCAATTGATGAACAAATCCAAGTAACTTTGAGACAACATGAAATACAGCAAAAGATGAACGAGGAGGCCACGTGAGGAATGGTCTGGACGGAAATGGACGAGCAGCGACATGATTACCCTCGGTTTCACATGGGCAATAAATTGGTCCAACTGAAGAGCAAATTGCAAGCGTGTGGAAGAGCAATGGCAGTGGAAAGTGATGATAGCATTGAACAGCAGCCAGGATAAAGCTGAGGAACAAGAAACAAACCAAAAGAGGAATTAGACATGCCATGAAGATAAAAAGAAATCATCCCAAGCAATCCGGTCTCTGAATGGTCAGATCCAAAAATAAATAACACGTGGAAAGTATAATTGTTCTCTGCAGGCCAGATTGTGAACAGCAACATGAGGCTCTTGTCGAGTCTCCAAGACATAATTCACGGATCCAAACATCTGGACAAAAGTTTTTTTTTAAAAAATGAATTTATACAGGGAACACATTATACTGAAAATACTTTGTCTTCTTATTACAAATGTATTTTTAGCTGAATTCTGTCTTTCAGCTCCCCCTGGCCCGATACTCATAACACTCCCTTCCTTTACTTTTTCTTTCAATGAATCAGCTTCTGTGTTGGTGGGGGAATCCAAGGGCAATGACTCAGTGCCAGAACGGATTTGAAGCTTGGGAATGGGGTCAGATGTGGAACCTGAGCCAATATCCTCAGTGCTTCCATGAAATCGTTTTATGGCTTTTATTGTATGCATTGATCTCAGTGTAAACTGTCTCTAAGTGAAACCTGCTTGCTTGTGGCCTCATAATAAATCCTGAGGTCAGTCCAAAAAGATATTTACAACATCACCAAGAATGATTGCTTCCATCAGCAATACAGCTCCTATATCCATCTCGAGCTCAGTTCATAACTCGTGAATCAGTTATTGTTTCCATTGTTACTCCTGGACCTCGTATCCAACGGCCATATTTGCCTGATACTGGAATGCAACCTGGCAGACAGTGAGGTCTGCGAATGCTGGAGAGACAGAGTAGAAGCATTCTTCCCTTGGAAGAAGCACAGCAGGTCAGGCAGAATCCGAAGAAGAGACGAATTGACGTTTCAAGCAGAATCCTTCATCAGTCAACTCTCTTCCTCCTTCGATGCTGCTTTATAGATAGTTTATTTTCCTGCAGCACATTTTATTGACCTACATATAAAATGCATGCGTTAACATTGTCCAAATTTGTTTTGGTTTGCCTTCCCAACAAATCCCATTTCGTCATCATGAACTGACCACAGTGACTCGTCAAAGGCGCGTTGTGTGTTTAATGTTGAATTTTAAGTTCTTACCCAATTTACTCAAATAATTTCCGAAGCCATCCATTGACGTCTTTGCTTTCTTTAGTTGGTGGAAACCTTTTTTTTTAAAATCTCCATGGAAGTATTAGATTTTCTGCTTTGACATAAATGTTATCAGCTGGTGTGATGATGAAATTAATTACAGATTTCATCGAAATAAGTTAAATGTAATGGCTGCTGATAACGCCAGAGCAATAATAAATCTGACAATCCTGAGTCACTGAGCTGTGCATTTCTGAACAGATCCCTTCCTCCACACTCGCCTGACTACCCTGCTCCTTCTCCAAATTAGAGACTCCATAAAATTCATCTCTTTTAATATTTCATTTCTAACCCAGCGAGTTTTGAGAATATTTTATGTTTCTCTCGTGTGACGAACCTTCAATGGGTCAACGTTAACACTATTTAATTTAATATGATTAACGGTGTTTTCTGCACTTTTCTAGCGACAAACAGTCGTAAAGCATGGAAACAGAACCTGATTTCCCACAATCCATACTGAGCAGGTACTCTAGTCTGATCTCATTCCATTTACCAGCATTTGGCCCATATCACACAATCCTTTCTACTGACATTTCTGTCCAGATGTCTCATCAATGTTGTAACTGAACTAACCTCCACCACTTCCTGTGCAAACTAAGTCCATACACGCACCACCCTCTACGTGAAAACGTTGGCCATCAGGCCCTTTCCAAATCTTTCATCTCACAACTTACACTTATGCCACCTCATTGTTCACTGCTTTTCAATTGAAAAAAAATTCCCTCGCCTACTAACATTATCTATACCCTTCACGATGTTATAAACTTCCATAAGATCAGCCCTCAGCCTTTGATGCTGCACGGAAAGGAGCCACAGCCTACACGCCTCTCTCGTGACTCAAACCTCCAATGCAAGTAATATTCACTTCCACATCCATTTGTGAATGGTGGTGGACTATTAAGCAAGGCTCATGAAGAAGAGGCTCCGCAAATGTCAGCATTTTCAAATCCTGAAGAACCTCGCACTTCAGTGAAAAAGGTATGGGTGCTGTATCAGCAACAATCTTCAGTCAGACGTCCCGAGGGTATCATCCATTTCGGGATCCTCGAACGGTCCCCAGCATCACAGACACCAGTTTCCAGCCAGTTCCATTCACTCTACGCGAGAACAAGAAAAGGTTGGAGGCACTGGATACTGCAAAGGCAATGGTCCTGAAAACATTCCGGTAATTATAATGAAGACGTGTGGTCCAGAAGTTGCTGCTACCCTCGGCATGCTCGTCAAGTACAGTTACATTGCTGGCATGTATCCGATAATCGGGAAATTGTTCGCAATTGTCCACAAAAAGCTGGCCATACCTAAACCAGCCAATCAGCGTCCAATCAGTCCAGTCTCCATTATGACTCAGCTGTTGGAAGAAGTCATCAACAGTGTTAAGAATCAGCACCTGTTCAGCAACAACCTCCAAAGTGATTCCCAGTTGTGTCATGAAGCTCCTCATCTCATTACAATCTTGGTTCAAATATGAGGAAAAGAACTAAATTCCAGAGTTAAGGTGAGACTGACAATCCTTGACTTCAAGGTCACATTCGACCGAGTATTTCACCAAGGAGTCCAGGCAAAACTAAAATCAATGAATATCAGGATTATGGACAGACATGACACAAAGGAAAATGTTTCTGATTGTGGCTGGTCAATCACCACAACCCACCACATTTCTTCTGAAGTCCCCCACGGTATTGCCCAACAATCTTCAACTGCTCCATTAATGGCCTTTCATTTGTCATAATGTCAGAAGTGGGGATATTCACCGATGGTTGTAATGTTCAGCAACATGTGCGACTCCTCAGGTACTGAATCAATCGTGCTCAAAGGCAACATGATCTGGACAATATCCAGCCTTTGCCCACAAGTAGCAAGGATCATTTGCAAAACCCAAATGCCCGATAATAATGATCACTAAAAAGTGACAATATAAACACTGCCCCTTTATATTCAGCAGTGTTACCATCACTGTATCCTCCTCTGTTAACATCTTTGAGGTTACCATTGGCCAGAAACTCAACCAAACTCACCACATAAAAACAGTGGCTGCAAGAGCAGGTCACAGACTGGAGATACTGCGACGAGCAACTCACTTCATGACACCCCATAGTCTCTCCGCCATCTACAAACGACAAATCATGAGTGTGACGGAATATTCCTTACTTGCCTGGATTTGTGCAGCTCCGATAACACTCAAGAAGCTTGATACCATCCAATAGAAAGCAATCTGCTTGATTAGTACGAACTCTCCAAGCATTCAATCGTCCACTACTGGAACGCAGTAGCAGCAGTGTGTACTATCTGCAAATTGCACCGCAGAAATTCACGGTAGAACATTAGTCAGCACCTTCCAAACCACGACGAGTTCCACCGAGAAGGACAAAGGCAGTGGGTACTCCGGATACGACTATCCACAAGTTCCCCACCTCGGCACTTACGGCCCTGTCTTTGAAATATACCATTGATACTTCACAGTCTTTGGATAAAATGATGTCTTCTTCCAGCAAGCGGACATCAGCGAATTAAGAAGGCAGCTCACCACCACCTTCTCAAGAGCAAATATGGAATGGCTATCAATGCTGGACAGTCCGTGACGTCCAAGCTCCACAAATGAATATTTTAAAATAATACTTTCTATTACCTTTCTAATGAAACAATAGTTTTCCGGTCGCAGAGAGACCTAAATCTTTACCGTGCAGAAACAGGCACTTCGGCTGAACAAGTCCACAACGTCCCTCCCTGGAGTAAGACACCCACACTGATTCTCCCACTACACTATCCTTACGCCAGACTAATTCACGTCCACATCGCTGAACATGATGGGCAATTTATCGAGACCAATTCACCTAACATGTGTCCAGGGATGTGCAGGCTAAATATATTAGTCATGGGTAACATGAGGTAGATTCTCTTCCATGGTTTGGTGTGGACTTATTGGGCCCGATGACCTCCTTCCTGCCACAGGGATTCAATGAAGTTCAGGTTTTGTCCTTTCTCTAAATGGAGCATTTACATTTTGATAGAGAAATTTTCTTGTCAACATTTAACAAATTCGTCACCATCAAACATTTAAAATTATGTCAGTGCCAGGCAGTGCTTAGAAGTTTAAACTACCCTACTATTATAACCTTAGAGCACGATGAGGTGTTTGTGATCTGTACATGATGGCTTCGCAATTCCTTCGACTGTTGTGTTAAATGTGAAAAATTGATGAAGCATTAATATGACATTTGTTATATTGAAGTGAACTCAAAGGAGAATCTTGCAGAATGTATCAGTAAAGACCTTCTGACTATTGGAGTAAACTGCCAGAAAATGTGGTAAGTGCAGGTACAGTTACAACATTTCGTACCATACATTTCCATTAAGTAGCATCTAAGAAACGTTTACTCTATTTATTCTCGTAATGCGTTCCTGAATCAAAACGTCACACCTTCTCCCCTTTCACCTCTCTTCCACCCTTCCTATGACAGCGAAAACGCGAACATTGAGATTCCAGTCCTGCTCTTCCCTCAGCCAAATTTCTGAAATAGCTATGACGTCCCAATCCCATGTTTCCATCCATGTCCTTAGCTCATCCGACTGACCGGAACGAGCTCTTGCATTGACATAAATGCAGTTTAATTCTTCAAAGTTACTTTGTTCCATGACTAGCTCTTGTCTCTCTTTTGTACTTAGCTTACTCTTTATTTCTGATTCATAATCATCCTCACCTTTCTGTCTATTTTCTATCTTAGAAAGCACCCACCATATCTCTAAAAGATTACTTGTTCCCACAATAGAATGAGCAAATTTCCCTGCCAGGCTTTTGGTCACTTTCTGATTCAAGTATGAACCTTTCTTTTTGAACAGGTCTTTTCTACCTCAAAAAATCATAACGATCCAAGAAACTGATTTCCTGCACATTGACCTGCCATTTCTTCCAGTGATTTAATAGCTCTTCGTCGACCTTGGTAACAGACGTAAACCAGAGATTACTACATTTTCTGTTCTGCTTTTTAACCTACGACATAATGTCTTGTGTTCACTTTGCAAAGCTTTAACGTTTTTTTCTGACCAAATCATTCCGCTCAATGGGTACAACTTCCAGCTTCTCACTCTCCCATTTCACAATATACTGAACACATTTTGAGACGTCCACAAACTGACACCAGAAAAGCAACATACCATAATCGAGTTTCGCTCACTGTCACAGAAACTCTGTCTGTGCCTCTGACAGGAGAGTCACTGTAAGAATTAATCTTGTACATTTTGAAAAACCCGTTGCACATACGTTTCATATTTATTGCTTCTGATGTGACCTGCTCTTCGAACTTACTTTGAGAGCCTGCCTCTTTCAAGAGGAAACAAAATAAGATATGTATTTGAGAGAAGAATAGCCACAGAATTTTTCTGAACTACCTTCATACCTTCACTGCCAGTCCATTATCTGTCTGACGGTTCCTGCTGTGTAATCACTTCTCTAAATTTCGTAATAATAACACTCATTGCCTCCCATATGCCCTCAGTGACACAAACCTACAAAGAACAGCTATCAATATCGGCTTTCTTCTGAAAGTAAGGTTCCATTCCTTTCCCACAGATATAAAATGAAGTATGCGACAACTCAATACAAATAAACTTACAAATCGTGAAAAGAAATCCAACAAATTTGATCAAACGAAAAAAAAACTTCTTGTCAAAGAGATCCACCATTCATTCTTCAAACTCTGGATGAAAATAGAATTCCTCCACAGTGGTCCATCTGTCGGCCTCTCCACAATCTCAGTATATATGTTAAAATAATGCTCATAATTGCCTCTTTTTTAACATAATTCCTTTTGTCCAAACGTACCCACCATTTATGTCAGTCTCACGGGTTTATAATTAAATGGCTTTTCCTTAACACCAGACCATCAGCAGCCCTCTAGTCCTCTGGAACGTTACCCATGTCCCTCGATGACGCTAATATTTTCGCACGAGACGATAGCATTCTACGCTGGCCTTCTCATAGTCAGACGTTTTTGAAGTTCATGTGAATTGCCTAATGTCAAACTGTATGATGTGTGGGCTATATACAGCACAGTCTCTGATCCGCTTCCATTCTGCAAAATGGAGACCACAGCCAATGTCTTTTGGAGGGTCTGAACAAACCTTGGATGTCCTTTAAGAAGAGTTAGTCTCCCAGAAGCAATGAATCAATTATTTGTCTTCGCCTGCATTCAACTTGATCATCCATGAAACCATCCATGCTATGACAGTGCATCACTCTGCCTGGCAGCATGTCCGAATACATGAGGAAAGGCATCAGCAGACCTGTGTACAGGGGAGGGGGGCAGGAAGGAGAGCAGGCTGACCACACTGTGTCTCTGCCACTAACCCAGGCAAACGCAAACTGACAACACTGTGTCTCTGTCATTGACTCAATGTTGAACAGTCGGACCCCAAGGTGTGTCTGTCACTGACCCAGGGGAGAACAGACAAATCCCAGTGTGTTTCTATCACTGACGCACGGAGAGAAACCTGATCCTATTCTGAATCTGTCACGAACCCATTCACCATTGCCCTGGCCGGTCACTATCTCACTTCAAAGAGGAGTGATTTTAACTTGTGGTTTGTAAGGCAGTGTGTTCAGAGTGACCTCAGCTGGTCGAGGTTCCTCAGTCCGTATTGTTACCGTCGCTATCCATCACAAAACAGCCAAACAGCAAACTGTGAATCATACATTTGTTGTAGGGCTGATAGAAGACATTTGGTCCATTGAATCCACACCACTCATTCGAAAAGTTTCCGCCCAGACACCTTCTCTCGCCATCCGTGTCACACCGCCTTTCCCATGGCTAACCCGCAGACCCTGCACATCGCTGAACAATATGATCAACAATTTTGAATGTTTTCATTCTTCTGTAGGACCTATCAGTGTCACATGCCTTGTGTTATAACATTGAAGTAATTCATGCTGATATGTTCGTGGGTGGATTCACTAAGGAATATTAAATGAAAATAGAGGACCAGTGGGATATTTCTGTGGAATAGAACATTCCGATCGACGCTGCTGATTCATCATCATCGCCATCTGACGCATGGATATTCCATGCCTCACAGTCCTGGCCCCTTCCGTTTGTCATTTCGTTTCCTCCTTGTTTGGCATTCCCACAGTGGGTTGGGCATCTTGGGACGACGTCACCGCGTAGACCTTTCCCGCTTGGTGCCACCCAGGTCTTTGTGAAAGTGTCAGAAATAATAACTGCAAATCACACAATATCATATTATAGTCCAACAAGTAATTTGGAAGCACTAGATTTTGAAACGCTGCTATTTTCACAGGAAGTTGTGGAGCAGGAACGTAAGATGCAGAAGTTATAGCAAAGGATCACAGTGTCACACAACTGCAATTTTACGTTAAAGAAACCTCAACTCTTGTTATGTCCTTCATCTTTTGGAATGGGTTTCAGGATTTGTTTCATTGACATGAAAATTTGAGAGTCTTTTCAGTCACATTCTCGATATAACATAATGTTTCGCGAAAAAAAAGGTGATTTCTCAGCTCAGACAATGCATTAAAGATGTCAGGTTCAGATCCGGTTGTATTCCAATGCAGAGTCAGACTGTTTCCACTTCCAATGTGGAATTTACATAAATGAAATGCATTGACTGCCTGCAGTTTGTGCATTTTTGAGCAAATTAGAAAGAGTATGCAATTATAATTCTGCGAATACAAATGCTCCCCATGCTCCAATGTGCATGTACAAGTACATGTGTGAGAGAGAGTTTGTGTATGCACGTGAGTGTCTGCACGTGAGTACGAGTGCACATGAGAGAGTGTGTGTTGTGTGTTTACATGCTTAATGAAGAATGATGAGATTTTGAAGCAAGGAAACGCAACAGGCAAGGATTCTGTAGCGAGGTCAAGCAGACATTATGAAAATGAATGACAGGAAGCCAAGCAACAAACGTTGTACAGGGGCGTTTCTTCCCCTTTGGTGAACACTTCAGCGGTTAGGAACATCCTCCAGGACGGACATTGTGAGATGCAACAATGAGAGTGATCGAGCGAAGACTGGCAGCCAAGTTCGAAATCAATGAGGATGGCCTCAACTGGGAACATGGGATCATGTCACATTCTGGATGAACCAAATACTCTATTTCTCTCTCACACACATACACACATACATATGCTCACACTCACGCAGATCATCTCTCCAACACACGCTGTCTCTCATGCACACTTACAAAAACCACCACACTCGCACACGCGCATGTACCCCATCACATGCACACACACGTGCACACTTTAGCAAGCATACACACACGGAAACACGCACTCTCTCACGCGCACTCACACTCACATGCACACACACAGGCGAAACTTGATCTCTCTCTCATTCACGCATATTGACATAAATGCCTACGGGCTGAAAGAACAAAGAATAAAGGAAGATTCAGCATGAGAACTGTCTGAACTATTCTCCCCTCCAAGCCTGCACCGAAGCAGAACCGCAATCTAAACCTGTTGCGTATTTTCTCAAGGGCTTTATTCTTTGCTCTGTGCCCATTCATGTATCTGTCGAGATACAGCTTAAGTGATGCAAACGTGCCCGCCTCTACCACCTCCGCTGGAAACGTGCTCCAGGCACCCACCAACCACTATGTAAAGAACTTTCCAATGATATCTCCACTTACCAGTTACATGTTGACTGTGATCTCGTGACCTCGAATAATTGACTCACCTCTCGAAGAAAAAGCTTCTTATATCCAAAGTGTTTATACCACTCATGGTTTTGTCGACCTCAATTAGGTCCTGCCTCAACCTCCGTCTTTCCAATGAAAGGAGTCCTTGAATCAAACTTTCTCCATAGCTTGCGCACTCCATACCAGGTAATGCAAGAGTGAAACTGCTCGGCATCCTTGCCAAAGCATCCGCATCCTTTTGGTGATGCGGGAAGATAAAGTTAAGCAATATTCCAAATGTGCCCGAAACAAAGTCTTATGCATCTGCAATGTAACATGCCAACTCTTCTACTCAGTACCCGTCCAATGAAGGAAAGGATGTTTTATTCCTTTTTGACTACTGGTCTACTTTGCCACCTTCAGGGACCAATGGACCTGAACACCCACATCTCTGTGTCCAAAAGATTTTCCCAGGAATTCCGTTTGTACTTTTTGGGAACAGATATGCACCGAAGGAATCGAACAAATTTAGTCCGTTTGAATTAGTTTTTGAGCATGAATTGAACCGTGAAAATTGATTCAGGAGAAATGAATAAATCAGGAATCAGAGACCACCCTATTGGACTATCTGTAGAGAAAGATAAAATAGAGCTGGAGAGTTGGTTAGACAGCACTAGAAAGTACCACGGCATACAATCAAACAAGATGGGGATGAGTAATCACAAAAGCTCGATATTGCAATTGGGGATAAGGTATTTGTGTTATTTACAGTAACAAGTCGCCTTTAAAGACAATATTTATGAACCTTATCAAATTGATAAGAAATTGAAGGGAGTTAAATACTTGATAAGGAATCCAGACAGGAAGAAATCTCACAGGTTGTGCCATGTGAATATGCTCAAACAATATTTTGATCGGGAGAGAAAGCAAGAGGTGAAGGTGTTAATGATTACAGCACATAAGGAAGAAACATTTTCAGAGGATTCTGGGTTGGACATTCTTCAAATCATATTGGACATTGAGGATGTTATCAAAAATTGGGATACGTTATTGACTTACCTTCCAAAAGAAAACCCAAATTACCTGAATGC
Organism: Chiloscyllium punctatum; assembly: GCF_047496795.1. Taxonomy (NCBI): domain Eukaryota; kingdom Metazoa; phylum Chordata; class Chondrichthyes; order Orectolobiformes; family Hemiscylliidae; genus Chiloscyllium; species Chiloscyllium punctatum. The sequence continues at coordinate 46,003,066 of NC_092773.1, read as the reverse complement.
GTTAGTACTATCACATGGGGAGACATGTGGAAATAAACTGGGAAGTATTAATCTACTTATGCATGATGTAGTTAAAAGAGATGCTTTTCCAATTCAACATCATGCTGATAGGTATATCCCTCTAAAATTAGCACAGGTTCAGAAGAAGATAGAGCGCATGCTCCAGGATGTCATAATTGAAATGAGTTATAGTTACTCCAGCTCACCCACAGTCATGGTGCCAAATCCAGATGCTAGACAATGGTAATGCGTGAACTATCGCAAAGTCAACGCCGTTACGAAAACTGATGCATATCCAATTCCACGATTGGTGGACTATGTCAAAGAAGCGGGTAAAGCAACTTACATTTCTAAGTTGGACTTGCTCAGAGCTACTGGCAACTACCACTTTCATCGAGAACAAAAGGAATTTTGCCTTTCGTAACGCCAAATGGATGATGTCAAATCAACGTCATGCCATTTTGTTTGTAAAACGCTCCAGCCATATTTCAGAGAGTGACTATCAAGCGCACTGCTCAATTACCCAACTGTGTGGTGTACATTGATGACGTGGTGATTTTTAGTCATTCATGAAACGAATATTTATAGAATCTGTCAGACTTCTTTATTCGACTTGGCAAGTCTGGCTTGGTTTGTAAACCTAGCTAAAAGTGAATTCTTCCTGGGCCATGTTATCGGACATGGACAAGTGGACCCACGTCATAAAAAAAGTAATGTGGGAATTTCCCACAGCGTCGACAAAATAAAAGAGGTATTAAGTTTACTGGGATTAAGTGGATTTTACGGAAAGTTTGTGCCGAAACATAACAGTATGGCTACACCCGTCATCAAAATGTTTTAAATAGGGCAAGAAGTTGCAGTGGACAACGGACTGTCACAAGTCATTTGATCGCCTAAGATCTGTGTTAACCACTGCCCAATTATTAGTCACACCGGATCACTCAAAGCCTTTCAAGGGGGATATCGATGACAGTAATGTGGGGGTTGGTGCTGTGTGCTCCTGGAGGAGGATCACAAGGGAATAAAAAGACCCATCGCGTGGTTTTCCATGAAGTTGAAAGTTCATAAACAGAAACATTCAACGGTGAATAAAAGAGACATTAAGCTTGTTGTTGGTATTACAATATTTCAGTGTTTATTTTATCAACAATGCATCTAACACAATTGTATACACTGATCGCAACTCATTGATATTTTGGAAGAAATTTAAGGACAAAGATTCCAGACTTTTCAGATGAATTTGTTGTTGTTGCAACCATTCAATTTCACAATTGTGTATGTGACAAGTCGCAGAAATGTCATTACTGATGCGTTATCAAAATGCAAATGAGTCATGCAGTGGGTGTGCCGTGCCTTGACTTTCAATGTGGATGTGCATGTTTGCATGTTTATAGTTAGTGCATGTATGTGTGTGTTTAGACTACGAAATGGGTTTTGAAGGTTTTAAAAGGAAGTCATCTTTTGGCATTGGTAGTTCAATTTTTAAAGGGGGTGAGAGACACAAAGCTAGTCCCTATTTCCTCAAAAAAGCGGTTCCTGACTTACAGACACTCTGTCCTTGATTTTTCTTGACAGAAGGGCAATAGACCGGGCAGATTTCGGTCAGGAGAATGTGAGGACTACAGATGCTGGAGATCAGAGTTAAAAAATGTGTTGCTGGAAAAGCGCAGCCGGTCAGGCAGCATCCAAGGAGCAGGAGAATCGATGTTTCGGGCATAATTCCTTCTTCAGTAATAAGGAGAGTGTGCCAAACAGGCTAAGATAAAAGGTGGGGAGGAGGGACTTGGGGAGGGGCGTTGGGAATGCGATAGGTGGAAAGACGTTAAGGTGAGGGTGATAGGCTGGAGAGGGGGTGGGGCGGAGAGGTCGGGAAGAGGATTTCAGGTCAAGAAGGCGTTGCTGAGTCTGAGGGTTGGGACTGAGATAAGGTGGGGAGAGGGGAAATGAGGAAGATGGAGAAGTCTGCATTCATCCTTTGTTGTTGGAAGGTTCCTAGGCGGAAGATGAGGCTCTCTTCCTCCAGGAGTTGTATTGCCATGGTCTGGCAATGGAGGATGCCAAGGACCTGCATATCCTTGGCGGAGTGGTCGGGGAATTTAAATTGTTCAGCCACAGGGCAGTTGGGTTGCTTGGTGCCGGTGTCCCAGAGTTGTTCTCTGAAACGTTCCACAAGTATGCAGCCTGTATCTCCAATGTATAGGAGGCCACATCGGGTGCAGCGGATGCAGTAAATGATGTGTGTGGAGGTGCTGGTGAATTTGTGATGGATATGGAGGGATCCCTTGGGCCCTTGGAGGGAAGAGAGGGGGATGTGTTGGCGCAAGGTTTGCATTTCTTGCGTTTGCAGGGGAGGGTGCCGGGAGTGGAGGTTGGATTGGTGGGCGGTGTGGACCTGACGAGGGAGTCGTGGATGGAGTGGTCTTTCTGGAACGCTGATAGGGGGGGAGGAAAATATATCATTGGTGGTGGGGTCTGTTTGGAGGTGGCGGAAATGATGATACCATGTATCTGGAGGTTGTTGGGTGGTAGGTGAGGACCAGTGGGGTTCGGGTCTGTTGGCGATGGGAGGGGTGAGGTACAAGGGGAGAGGTGCGGGAAGTGGAGGTGATGTGGTGCGGAGCATCATCAACCATGTCTGAGGGCAAATTGCGGTCTCTGAAAATGGAGGCCATCTGGGTTGTACGGTATTGGAATTGTTCCTCCTGGGAGCTATTCCTTCGCCTCCACTGCATCTGCTCCTCCGTGCTTATGCCCGAAACTTCGATTCTACTGCTCCTTGGATGGTGTCTTACTGGCTGCTGTTTTCCAGCAACACATTTTTCAGCCTCCGGTCAGCCGGTTTTATAAATGAAATAAAAAGGATTTTTGAGACCTTTCATTTCTATATAAATGGATGAGATTTCATGTCAACGTCGTCATGCTTTAGCAGAGACCTGTTTAAATAGAGGGGAATTGTCAGCTCTCGAACTAGCTGAGCTGAGCAGGTTTAGTTCAGTTTGAATTGGGAAGTTCAACAGGGAGCTGCATGGAAACACTCTCACTTTTCTGCCCTTCAACTTCATCCTGTAAGTATGAGTCCCATTTATACTAGCGTTTTATGGGAGTTTGCTTATTTGGACTCAGTTGGATGCATTGAGTTCTGTAGGGGTTATTTATTCTGTCCTTTGTGTTACATTGTGTACTTTTGTGTAATTTTGTCGATTTTAAAATACAGTGGACAACCTAGTTATCTTGCGCCTGGTAATTTTCACTGTGGAATTACCAAAACAAGTTGCAAAGTTAGGTCACGGTCTGCCTTCTCGAGAATGCTTTGAGTTGTCTCCCCAAGTCTATAACACTTGAAACACCCGAAGAATGGGTCAACAGACATTTCAGTTGATGCAACCATCAGAACAACAGAGAGCTCATTGCAGCGATACAGACACACATACTCACAAACAAAGGGACACATACTAATATGCACACTGACACCTACTAACATACACACATACTGACACAGACACGGAGAGTCGGATAGAAAGAAACACCGAAACAGAGACATAGAACAAGAAAACACATGAATACTCACAGCTCCGTGCAGACCAACAGAAATACATAGGATAGGTAGCAATAACCGATTGATCCTTGATTTTACCATCTATTACACCATATGTCAATCATCTCATTCACAACTTTTACAGATGAAATGCAGTTAAGTAGCTCGAACAGTCGCGTGATACCCCAAGTGTCAGGGAAAGAGGTGAACATCTTTAACATTCCATGGTCATTTTTACAATTAACCAGGTCGTACAGCAGATCCGTGTAAACAGTGGATGTCCTTTTTTCTAATGGATTGATGATGATGGAGAGCACGAGTGTTCTGTACCACAGCCAGAAACATCCCCTGTCTCCACCAACGACAGTCTGTAGCAGCTGTGCGTTGATCAAAACGCACTGCAGAAATTCGCCAAGGTTCCTTTCAGAACAGCTTCCAGATCTATGGATCGATAGTCCAGAACGCAAGGCACAGCATATAGACAGGAACACCACCTGTTGCCAATTCAACATCAAGCAACTCGCTACCCTTGCTCAGAAAAAATATCTCGGTTGCTGAGTTTCTGAATATATTCTAGAAAATTGAAAATCAATTTCCTTGGAATGTCTCAGATTGTGAAGAGGCAGAAATTGAAACGGTCTCTGCTAAGAACGTATTCCTGTGAATTTTGGAATCTGAAATACAAGGGCACAATCCACGGAGCTGTTGGAAAAACTCAGCAGATCATGCAGCTTCTGTCATGACAAATCAGAGTTAACGTTTCAGGTCTGGTAATTGAAAGGTCACCGGACACGAAACATTACCTTTCATTTGTCATCAGAGATGCTGTCAGATATGTTGACCTTTTCGACCAACTTATGGTTTTGTCTCTTATTTACACCAGGTTCAGTTCCTTCGGTTTCACTGATACAACGTCGGCAAAAGAGACAGATTATTTCTGACTGAGATGAGGAGTCAACACTGATTCTTTCATATTCTCTATCACTGAGGACAATGCGTGTTTCCTGGTTGAGTACATTTCGGATTGGAATAGACAAATTGGCGGTTTCACAGAGAATCAGCGGACATGTGGAGTGGACAGGAAACTGAATTCGAAAAATAAATCCAGCAATGATTGGATTTACTGCCAGAGTAGCCTAAATGGTTTGAACAGGCTGCACAGTCTCCGCCTGCTCCAGTTTCCTGAGCTTTCATGACTATTATGAACGCATGAACAATCATTGCGATATAGTTCCATGAGACTATTTGTTATTAAGTCTTGGCAGTCTCCAACCTTTTACTAATGATCTCATTTTTACTGCAGTAACAGCCCCATTCCAATTGCTCAGACTTCATTACCGTCCTAATTTTCTTCCATTCTTCTGTAATCTTACTTCAGATTACTACAGGATCTGGACCAGATGGGCCAATCGGCTGAGAAGTGACAGATGGAGTTTAGTTCAAACAAATGCGAGGTTCTCCAATTCGGGAAAGCAAATCTTAGCAGGACTTATATACTTAACGGTAAGGTCCTAGGGAGTGTTGCAGAACGAAGAGACCTTGGAGTGCAGGTTCGTAGTTACTTCAAAGTGGAGTCACAGGTAGATAGGATAGTGAAGAAGGCGTTTGGTATGCTTTCCTTTATTGGTCAGAGTATTGAGTGCAGGAGTTGGGAGGTCATGTTGTGGTTGTACAGGGCATTGGTTAGGCCACTGTTGGAATATTGCGGGCAATTCTGGTGTCCTTCCTATTGGAAAGATGTTGTGAATATTGAAAGGGTTTAGAAAAGATTTACAAGGATGTTGCGAGGTTTGGAGGATTTGAGCTACCGGGAAAGGCTGAACAGATTGTATCTGTTTTCCCTACAGCGTTGGTGACTGTGGGGTGACCTTCCAGACGTTTTCATAATTATGAGCTTCATGGATATGGTCAATAGGTAAAGTCTTTTCCATGGTGTCGGGGAGTCCAGAACTAGAGTGCATAGATTTAAGGTGAGAGGGGAAAGATATAAAAGAGACCTCAGGGGCAACGTTTTCACGCACAGGGTGGTACAGGTATGGAATGAGCTGGGAGAAAGTGAGGACTGCAGATGCTGGAGATCAGAGCTAAAAATATGTTGCTGGAAAACCTCAGCAGGTCAGGCAGCATCCAATGAGCAGGAGAATTGACGTTTCGCGACTGAGCGCTGAAGAAGGGCTCATGCCCGAAATGTCAATTCCCCTGCTACTTGGATGCTGCCTGAACTGCTGCGCTTTTCCAGCAACACATTTTCAGTATGGAATGAGCTGGCAGTGGATGTGGTGGAGGCTGGATGTGGGAGCTGGCTGATCCCATTGTGAACAGCAGTGACCACTTCTGCAGCAAGTGTTGGTTGCTGGAAGAATTCCGGATCAGAGTTGATGATCTGGAATCTGAGCTTCAAACACTGCGGCACATCCGGGAGGGGGAGAGTGACCTGGACGCTTTGTTTCAGGAGGCAGTCACACCTGTGAGATTAAGTAATTCACATTCAGTTCGAGATCAGAGACATCAGAATGTGACTGTAAGTGAAGCAGGTACGGGGAACGTGATTTCAGGAGTGCAGGAGCCTCAGCCCTTGACCTTGTCCAACAGGTATGAGATTCTTACTCCCTGTCCGGATGAGGAAAAGTCCTCTGGACTGGATGAGCCAGCTGACCACGGCACAATGGTGCAGAAGGCCATTCAAGGGAGGGGAGCAAAAAGACAAGTAGTTGTTATAGGGGATTCTATAATTAGGGGGACAGATAATATAATTTGCAAGCAGGATCGGGAGTCTCGCATGGCGTGTTGCCTACACGGTGCAAAGGTTCGGGACATCGCTGACCGGCTTAAAGGATATTGGAGCGGGAAAGGGAGGATCCAGTTGTTGTGGTCCACGTTGGGACTAACAACATAGGCAAAGCGAGGGTGGAGGACCTGTTTGGGGATTATCGAGCACTGGGAAGGAATTTGAAGTCCATGTCCTCAAGGGTCATAATCTCTGGATTACTGCCTGAGCCACGTGATAGTTGGCATAGGGATGAGAAAATTAGGGAAGTAAACACGTAGCGAAGAGATTGGTATGGGAAAGAGAGATTCCACTTCATGGGGCATTGACATCAGTTTTGCAACCGGCGATTTCTGTACCGTTGGGACGGTCTCCACCTGAACCGATCAGGTACCAATTTTCTAGCGAAGAGGATAAATGGGGTGGTCAGTAGAACTTTCAACTTCTGAGTTGGGGGGGAAGGAAAAGTGAAAGCAACAGGGAGAGTGGAGTTAAATGGAAAGATAAGCGGCAGGATACCATATGTGCAGGCAGATTTAAACTTGAGATAGACTGGGAATGCAGCAAATAGGAAGGATAACTTAGGACATCATATGACTTCCAATATCTCTAATGATAAGAAAGGTAGCATTAAGTCACTTTACCTGAATGTTCATTCATAACAAAGCAGATGAACTAATGGCACAGATCATCGTGAATGATTATGATGTGGTAGGTATCACAGAGACGTGACTACTGGGGGGTCAGGACTGGCAGTTAAATATCCAAGGGTTTTCAACTTATCGAAAAAACTGGGAGGTAGGCAGAGGGGGCGGGGTTTCCTTGCTAGTTAAGAACAAATTAAATCTATGGCACTGAATGATAGAGCGTCGGATGATGTGGGGTCTGTGTGGGTGGAACTGAGGAATCACAAAGGCAAAAAGAATATAGTGGGAGTTATGTACAGACCTCCTAACAGTGGTCTGAACCAGGGGAGCAACATGTACCGGGTAATAGAGAAGGCATGTCAGAAAGGCAAGGTCACGGTGATCATGGGAGACTTCAATATGCAGGTGGACTGGGTAAATAATGTTGCCAGTGGATCCAAAGAAAGGGAATTCATGGAATGCTTGCAGGATGGCTTTTTGGTACAGCTTGTCATGGAGTCCACAAGGGAGCAGGCTATTCTGGACCGAGTGCGATGTAATGAACCAGACTTTATAAAAAATCTTATAGTAAGGGAACACTTAAGGAAGCAGCGATCATGGTATGGCAGAGTTCAGTCTGCAGTTTGAAAGAGAGAAGGCAAAATCGGATGTAATGCTGTTACAGTTAAATAAAGGTAATTATGTGGGCATGATAAAGGAACTGACGAAAATAGACTGGAAGCAGAGCCTAGCAGGGAAGACAGTAGAGCAAAAATGACAGGAGTTTGTAGGTAAAATTGAGGACACTGCACAGAGGTTCGTCCCCAAGAAGAGAAGGATTATCTGGGGAGGGATTAGACAGCCATGGCTGACAAAGAAAGTCAGGAAATCTATGAAAGGAAAAGAGAAATCCTATAAAGTGGCCAAGAGCACTGGGAAATCAGAAGATTGGGAAGGCTACAAAAAAAAAGAGGATAACAAAGAGAAAAATAAGGAAGGAGAGGATCAATTATGAAGGTAGGCTAGCCAGTAATATTAGAATTGATAGCAAAAGTTTCTTTCAATACATAAGAAACAAACAACAGGCGAGAGTAGACATTGGGCCACTTCAAACTGATGCTGGAAGCCTCGTGATGGGAGATAAGGAAATAGCAGGAGAACTTAATAAGTCCTTTGCATCAGTCTTCACAGTGGAAGACATGAGTAATATCGCAACAATTAAAGGGAGTCAGGGGCTGAGTTGAGTATGGGTTGCCATTACAAAAGGGAAAGTGCTAGAAAAGCTAAAAGGTCTTAAAATTGATAAATCTCCTGGCCCAGATGGGCTACATCCTAGATTTCTGAGCGAGGTGGCTGAGGAAATAGCGGAGGCATTGGTTGAAATCTTTCAAAAGTTACTGGAGTCAGGGAAAGTCCCGGATAATTGGAAGATCGCTGTCGTAACCCCCTTGTGAAACAAATGATCAAGGCAAAACATGTAAAATGATAGGCCAATTAGCCTAACCTCCGTTGTTGGTAAAATTCTAGAATCCATAATTAAGGATGAGTTTTCTAAATTCTTGGAAGAGCAGGGTCGGATGAGAACAATTCAACATGGATTTAGTAAGGGGAGGTCGTGCCTGACAAAGCTGTTGGAGTTCTTTGAAGAGGTAACAAGTACGTTAGACCGGGAAACCCAGTAGATGTGGTCAACCGAGACTTCCAAAAGGCCATTCATAAGGTGCTACACGGGAGGCCGCTGAGCAAGGTGAGGGCCCATGGTGTTCGAGGTGAGCTACTGGTATGGATTGAAGATTGACTGTCTGAGAGAAGGCAGCGAGTTCGGATAAAATGTTCTTTGTCAGAATGGCAGCTGGTGACAAGCGGTGTCCCTCAGGGTTCAGTGTTGGGGCCGCAACTGTTCACATTGTATATTAATGATCTGGATGAAGGGACTGGGGGCATTCTCGCGAAGTTTGCCGATGATACAAAGTTTGGTGGGCAGGCAGGTAGTACTGAGGAAGTGGGGAGGCTGCAGAGTATCTGGACAGTTTGGAAGAGTGGTCCAGGAAATGGCTGATGGAATTCAATGTAAGCAAATGCGTGGTCTTGCAGTTTGGAAAAAAGAATACAAGCATGAACTACTTTCTAAACGGTGAGAAAATTCATAAAGCCAAAGTACAAAGGGATCTGTGAGTGCTAGTCGAGGATTCTCTAAAGGTAAACATGTAGGTTGAATCAGTGATTAAAAAAGCAAATGCAATGTTGTCAATTATCTCAAGAGGGTTGGAATATTAAAGCACCGTTGTACTCCTGAGACATTATAAAGTTCTGGTAAGGCCCCATTTGGAGTACTGTGTCCAGTTTTGGTCCCCACACCTCACGAAGGACATACTGGTACTGGAGTGTGTCCAGCATAGATTCACACGGATGATCCCTGGAATGGTAGGTCTAACATATGAGGAACAGCTGAGGATCCTGGGATTGCGTTCATTGGAGTTTAGAAGATTAAGGGGAATCTAATAGAAACTTATAAGATAATACATGGCTTTGACAGGGTGGACGCTAGGAAATTGCTTCCCTTTTACTAGAAGACTAGGACCATTAGACACAGCCTTAGAATGAGAGGGGGTAAATTCAGAACTGAAATGCGTAGACATTTCTTCAGCCAGAGTGGTGGGCCTGTGGAATTCATTGCTGCAAGTGCAGTGGAGGCTGGGACGCTAAATGTCTTCAAGGCAGAAATTGATAAATTCTTGATGTCACAAGGAATTTAGGGCTACGGGGAGAATGCAGGAAAGTGGAGTTGAAATGCCCATCAGCCATGATTGAATGGCGGAACTGACTCGATGGGCTGAATGGCCTTACTTCTGCTCCTATGTCTTATGGTCGTAATTGCAACATTTAAGAGGCATTTTAATGGTATGTGAATAGGAAGTGTTTGGAGTGAATAGGGCCGGGTGCTGGCAGGTGGGACTAGATTGGGTTGGGGTATCTGGTCGGCATGGACATGTTGGACCGAATGGTTTGTTTCCATGCTGCCCATCTCGATGACCCTGTGACAGTATTACATTCAGAATGAGGTTAATCATATACAGAATCAAAATGAAAGGGAAACTGCAATGAAAATGAATATACGGAGTCATAGAGTAATAATGTCATAGTTAAGTACAGCATGGAAAACCTGAAAGGGTTCAGAAAAGATTTCCAAGGATGTTGCCAGTGTTGGAGGATTTGAGCGATATGGAGATGCTGAACAGGCTGGGGCTCTTTTCATTCGAGTGTCGGATGCTGAGGGGCGTCCTTATAGATGCTTACAAAATTAAGAGGGGCATGAATAGTGTCAATAGAGCAAATATTTTCCCTGTGCTCAGGGAGTCCAGGACGAGAGGGCATAGGTTTAGGGTGAGAGGGGAAAGATATAGATGAGACGTAAGAGCAGCTTTTTCACACAGAGAGTGGGTGGTATGTCATTGGAATCAGCTTCCCGAGGAAGTGTCAGAAGCTGGTACAATTGCAAATTTTAAGAGGAATTTGCTGGGTGTATGAATAGGAAAGGTTTGGAGGGATATGTGCCAGGTGCTGGAAGGTGGGACTAGATTGGGGTGGGATATCTGGTCGAGTTTCACAACATAAATACGTTAGGAAGGAGATCAGAATTGCACGCAATATTCCAACTTTGGCCTCACCCATGTCCTGTACAGCTGCAACATGACCTCCCAACTCCTGTCCGCAAACCTCTGACCAATAGAAGAAAGTATACCAACACCTTCTTCACGATCCTAGACAGCAGCGACTATATTATCAAGGAGCTATGAACCTGCACTCCAAGGTATCTTTGTGCTGCTACACTCTCTAGGAACTTATCCTAAAGTGGATAAGTCCTGTTGAGACTTGCTTTCCCAAAATGCAGCACCTCACATTTATCTGAATTAAACTCCATCTGACACTTCTCTGCTCATTGGCCCATCTGGTCAAGATCCTGTTGTATTCTGTCATCATAGTTAGAAGTTTTACAGCACTAAAATTAGGCTGTTCAGCGTATGATTCACACGGTGGTCTAAACTTTTGTTCTCCATCTCGAAACCCTTCCAATTACCCAGATTCCAGTTTCTGATTTAAGACTGATTTATTTGTATGGAGTTTGCACATTTTCTATGGTGTCCGTGTGAGTTACCTCTGGCTGTTCCGGTTTCCTCTTTCAGTCCAAAGATGTGCAGGTTGTGTGGATTGGCCACGCTACTTTGCCCATAATGTTGAGGGATGTGCAGGGTTGATGGTTTACCGATGGAAAATATAATGTTACGAGATAAGAGAGTTGAGACTGGGCGGAATACAGTTCAGAGAGTCGGTGTGGACTTGATGGAATGAAAGAGCCATTTCCACATTTTTGGGATTTTAAGATCCTATGACTCTTCACATGTGGCTCAAGGGATGAAATAGACTATCACCTGATGCCATATCCACTTGGATTGTTCAACATCAGGTCTACTTAAACAAAGAACTTCGGATACCAGAGATCTGAACGACTGCGCAGAAATTCTTGGTGAATCTCAACATGTCTGCCAGCATATGTTCGGAAAAAAGCAGAGTGAACATTTCGTCTCCAGTAATTGTTCTTCAGACCTGAAGATTTATGATGTTGACAGACCTACTGATCGTTCCCCGCAACTTATGTTCTTGTTTCTGATTTACAACATCATCAGTTCTTTTGTTTTTTTTATTCCAAAATTGATTCAATAACCCAGGAGAGGCAGCAGGAGTTATTGAACGATAGACATGCCTGATGATCTTGACAGATTTAGTTTGAAGGACGATGATGTCCGAAGGAAGGTCAGCTTGTGATGGTCGGGCAAATGAATTATAAGCTTAGTGCCCATGTACCTGACTGAAATAGTTCCGTTTAGACATTGTTAGTTTGAGGATCTAACCAGTTTCAATGCTGGCTTTCGCAACACATCCATTTTGTTTCACTCGCCCAAACCAAGTGACGTCTTTCTCTGCTGTAATCGATCTCCAATTCCCAGGAACGATATTGCAGTGTGATCAGTAAGTGACACAACATATAACCGTGTTGTACAATATAAGCCATTCGGCCCTCAATGCCGTGCTGGCCTTCTATCCTACTCTAAGATCAGACTAACTTACATAACATTCATTGTACTTAATTCCACGTGATGATCCAAGAGTTGATAAACTGTCCCTGATGTATCTGACTCTACTACCACTGCTGGCAGTGCATCTAACGCAGTCACCACCCTGAGAAAAGAATCTACCTCTGACATCTCCACTAAACCTTCCTCCAATTACCTTAAAATTGTGCCTCCTCGTGATACACATTCCCATCATGGGGAAAAAAAACCTCTGGTCATCCACTCTATCTATGCCACACAACATCTTGTACACCTCGATCAAGTCAGTTCTCATCTTTCTTCGCTCCAATGAAAAAAGACCTAACTCTATCAACGTTTCTTGGTAAAACACTACCTCCAGTCCAGGCAGCATCCTGGTCATTTCCGCCCACTCTGAAGCTTCCATATCTTTCTGATAATAAGCTGACCAGAACTGAACACAAAATTCCAAGTGCGATCTAACCTGGACTCTATAGAGATGCAGCATAACCTCTCGTTTCGAAAACACAATCACCCGCTAATAAAAGTCAACAAACGATACGTCTTCTCAACAGCCCCACCAAATTTGGTGGCAACTTTTAGGGATCTGTGGACATGGATCCCAAGAGCCCTGTTTTCCTCCTCACTGCCAAGAGACATCCTTCCAATCCTGTATTCTGCGTTCAAATTTTATCGTCCAATATGAATGAATTCATATTATTCCAGATTTAACTCCATCTGCCTGTTATTTTCTCAGTTCTGCATCCTGTCAATGTTTCGTGGCTAATGAAAACCAATCTCCAAACTATCCACAATTTCACCACCACTCGTGTCATCTGATAACTTACTAACCTTGCGCTTCCACTTCCTCGTCCAACCCATTTAGAAAACTCACAAAGAGCAGAGGTTCCATAACTGATCCCTGCAGAACCGGAACAATTCATCCCCAGAGCATCAATATGGACATCAACAGTTTCTTCATTTCCCCTTCCCCACCTCACCCCAGTTCCAAACGTCCAGCTCATCACTGTGCCCATGACTTGTCCTAACTGCAAATCTTCTTTTCCAACTATCCACTCCACCCTCCTCCCTGACCGATCACCTTCTTCCCCTCCCCGTTCACCTATTGTAATCTATGCTACTTTCTCCCCAATGCCACCCTCCTCTCTTTTATCTCTCCACCCTTCAGGCACTCTGCCTGTATTCTTGATGAAGGTCTTTTGCCCGAAACGTTGATATTACAGCTCCTCGGATTCTGCCGGAACTGCTGTGCTTTTCCAGCACCACTAATCCAGAATCTGGTTTCCAGAATCTGCCATCATTGTTTTTACCTAGAATACTGTTTTATATGATCGCTTCATAATTCATGAAATCGTCATGACACATGTCAGATACCATGAGCAATTTTCGCTCACGTTGTTTGATGTGCACCTTTCGAGCTTGATCAATTCTAATGTTGGGGGCTGAAGCAGAAGTTGAGGTGGGTGATGGGGTAGTGTATATCTTAGCACACTCTCATTCCCTATCGATTAAATGATTAATTGTTTCAGCACGTGCCGCCTTTGCCAACAGCCCCTCGAACTGTATCTCCACAACATTCTGAATTGGCCCTGCCTGGTTTTTCAGACTTTTCCTCACTTTAAACTGTTAATTCTTTCATGATTTGTCTAACCCTCTGCACGTTCTCATTCATACCCTGTATGTTCAATAAAAATTGACGAGGCACGGCACAGCATTGACCCTTGTGACAGCGTCATCCTTCTGGTGTCGAGTGAGATTATGGCATTCCCCACATTTGGTGGCCCCGTGGCATCAAATGCTTTGTGCACCATGGCATTGGTTAACATGTGTTACATTTGTTTCAATCGAACGAGAAATATTCTGGCGTTTGAATGTTTTACGTTATCATTTGACATCTCACCTTTGTCAAAAACTGTGGAGCTGGAAAATCACTGCATGTGAAATAGCATCCCAGTAGCAACACATTCGACGTTTTGGGCAGAAGCCCTTCAGTTGGAATGTGAGGATGGAGAACGGAGCTTAAAGGTAAATGGGAGGGGGTTGTGGAGCTATGGTAAAGTATCTTATGATGCAATAGGAAGCTGGAGCTGGAGGTGATTTCGATAGGTCGGAGCAAAGGTTGGAGCGGATATGTTGGAAGGAAGATGGATTAGTGGCAGAGTTCTACAAGGTAGTGCTGAGTTGGAGGTATCGACCTGGAATTCAGTGAGGGGAGCGAGAGTAGGAAACCGGAGAAATCGACGTTGATACTGTGGGGTAGGAGGATGCCTCGTCGGAAGGTGAGCCGTTCTTCATCCAGACGTCGCGTGGCTCGTGTTTGGCGATGGAGGAAGGTCAGAACTGGGCCAATACATCTCACCTATGTTGAATATTACTATTCCATGAACCGGTTTCTCGTTGGGATTGGTCATTTCTATTTCCCTCGGGCTTCTTCAGAGGCAGAAGTATGTGGTGTGCGTGAGGCAAGTGAAAAGCCAACCTACAACGATTGTACTGGTGCACCCATTTCCAAATAACCTCCACACAGCTATTTTTGCCCTTTCATATAAGATAGCCTGTTGTACGTGGAGGGGATTGCAATGCATGCTGAAGGTGCATTCATCCGTTTTTCTACTTCTTTTTTTACATACATTTCACAGGTCTGCCTGGAGACTGCAGATTCAATAAGTCTCTGCCAGGAGATGGCATGAACGGAGCGCTAAAGTACGTTGACTCGTTATTTTGGCCTTTCGCCCTTGGAAGGCATGTCCCATCCCACGTATTGCGTGATAACAACGTCTCTTGTATTCCGTTATTGCATCAATGTGATCTCTAAAGGAACAGAATATTAAGGAGTTGAGCTGGAGAATGCATCCTGTCACAAAAAGAGCGAAAGGTGGATCCATTGCCTCTCAAAAGGCCATGGTGAGAAAACTGACAAGGTGAGGCAGCATCCAGAGAGCGCGGGAAATTGCGTGATGGAAATGGGGAAGGGAGAGGATAACATTTGTTTTATGGGGTACTTCCGCAGAAGTAACGGAAGTTAGAAAATTTTTTTTCGCAATTGGACCAGGAGTGGTGCTGAAGAAGAAATTAAATGTTCTGTGATAGGGTGGAAGCTGCAAACTTTAAACGACAAATGTTTTCAGGGAAACAAATCTAAACGGATTGCTGACTGTGTCAGCAAGGAAAACAAGAGCCCAGGAAACGAGCAGGAGAAGACACGTTTTTTTTCGATCTGTTCCATCAGTCAATATGATTGTGGCTGACTTCAGACTTCAAATCCAGCGTACTTCCCATTTTCCATGATGCTTTGAGACACTATGAAGTTGTCGATTTCAGTCTGAAATGAACTATGTGAGGGAGCATCCTCAATCCTCAGCGATATCAAATACCAAAGACGACGAGATGATTTGAGGAAAAAGGCGTTACCTCCTCTCACTCCTAAAAAAGCTTTTCCTTATCTTGAGATTGCGTTCGCGTGTTTAAGATTACCATACGTGCGGGAATAATTTCTTCGCATCTCCCCTATCATCCTCTGTCATTCAGGATCTTATATATTTCAATGGAATCGTTTCTCAATTTTCTGATAATTGAGGATATGGACACATGGCATGCAATCTTGGCAGCAAATAGTGTAATTATTTTATAATTTATCATGGGGTTTTGGCATTTCTGGCTGTCTACTGGCTTTTGTTCCCCATACGTAGCAGGTCTGGAGGAAGCGGTGGGGAGTTGTCTTCTTGAACGGCTGGATTCCATGTTGTGCAGTTAAATACAAAGTGCTGTAAAGGAAGGAATTCCAGGATTTTCCAAAAATTGGTACATTTTGGAAGCAAATGTTTGTTCAAACCAGGATGGTGAATGGTTTGATGTGAAATTTTCAACTGGGGTGTTTCCTATTTACCTGATGAGCTTTACATTCCAGATAAGAGTGCTGTGTTTTCAGAAGTTGTTTAGTATGGAATTTCTGCTGTGTATCTTGTCTATGGTACGCACTGCTGCTACCAGTGGTGTAGACAGGGAGTTTGTAGCTGTGATGCTGAGCAAGCTGCACTGCAAGTTTATTCTCCCTAAGTATTGAACGCACATCTGCTCCATGTGGTTACTCAATGCCTTATTGGCAATTTTATTTTAGTTCAGATTGTTTACTTTCTTGCAGGCTTTTCATTTAAAAATAAACACAAAACTGTGGATAGCCTCAGCTGGATGGTGAGAACAGATGCAGGAAAACAGCAGGAGTCATTCCTTGCCCATTAGAAACGGAGTATTGTCGTGTTTCTACTCCTTCTTATCCTTTCGTCCTTTCCTCACGTGGACTCCTCCTTCCATTATTTGCTGCATCTAATCTTGTTGCTCAATTACTTGGATTTATTCATTGATTGAATTATTTTTATAACTGGATATTTAGCAGCATACTTTATCTGGTCTCTGAACTTTTTCTGTGTCACCACATAAATACATGCATTTGTGCAGCAGCTAAAGTTCCGCAGCATAAATACAATTAGTTGAAAGAGACGATAAACAGCATAATCCAATGAATAACCAGCATTAAAATAATATAAAATACAGCCCAACCAGAGGAGTATGAAGCTGGCAGACATGGCAAAGAGTAAAATTACAGACTTCTTTCTGCTCTCTACCTCTGGATCGTTCTCTATTTTTCTCTGATTCCCCAATCCCTTCCGCACCTTAATAGCCTGGAAGATGTGTCTGACAGTCAGAACATTGAGAAAGAGAATAAAAATAAATGGTAACAGCGGTCTTAAAAATTGTTCAAAATATCTGAAACTTACCCACCGACGGTCGTTATAATAACTGGACCGGATATGGCAGTACCATTGAATGTTGTTGATAATCGTTCCAGGTTTAAAACGAAAGTACGAAGGGATGTTCTTTAGCGAAAAGAAAATACAGATGATCGCTAGAACCCTCATTGCAATTTTCTTTGTGCAATACGTAGTTTTCATCTGATGAAAACAAATGGCGACAAATCGATCGAAAGAAAAGGCAACAGTGAACCAGACAGAACAGTCAGTGGTCACGCTGAAGAGGACATCGATAAGACGACAAACCGGAGTGATGCTCAGGAAACACCGTGGATAATAAAATTGTTGAAATCGGAGAAGTACGACATAAAAAACAATGAACAGTAGATCAGACATTGCCATGGCCACCAGGTAGATAGTGCTGCATGTTGAAAGACCACATTTGCCCCGAGCTAAAATTACAATCATCACGAGACTAACTGTAAGAGAAAGGACAAGAAGAGATTTCAAGTTGCTGATGGAGCATTATTCATGCCGACCGTACGTAATGACACAAAGATGATTGTTGTACTCTGAAATATAAAGTTTAAACCATCTGAACCAGACACAGGGAAGAACATGATCAGCGGATTGCTCATGAAAAGACGATCATGTATTCTCTTTTTGGTGTCGGCAGTGGTTGATTTCATATTCTTCACAGACGAAACAGGATGGCTGGGGTTTCCTATATGACCACAACATCCACCACAGAGACATTTTGGATCAGTTAAGCAAAGAATTGGAGACATCCTACAGACATATGGGATTGCAAAATTTCTGCATTTCGTTTTGAATCCAACGTTTGTCACTTATCAGATTAAACGAAATTTTATCTTACTATATATTGGCACAGACCTCTTACTTAAATAGTGCATCATACATTGTGCTAACCATTGTGCAATCACAAGAAAATATCTTTTATTTGGAAATGATGGTGGAAGGAAAGGTATTGCTGAGACAGATACAGATTTTGGGAAACTGAATACTTGCTGCAGCGATGTTCGACAGTTGAGATGATTGCGTTCCAGGAGTCAAAAACATTTTCACCTGTGGTCAGGATGAAACCAGGGAGAATGAGATTACCAGAATGTAATGTCATTTAGTTTTTTTCTGATGGCTGCCTTATTGTGCATCACTGTTTGTGATTTGTATGTGAAAGATTTGAATCTCTTTTCAGGAACGAAAATTTAACTGTAAAAATAGGCACAATTAATTGATAAACAGATAGCCAATCCTACTGTAAATGCAAGGCAAACAGTCCCAAGTGTGGCGTTCGACAGATTTAACATGTGAATATTGGGAAGGTCAGAGATCATCGTACAAAATGCAACAAGCAAGTCATTGAGTTTGAGCCCAAGAGAGTCGGAATGTTTATCATTATGACGCTTAAAGAAGGGAAATGGTTATAAATCAGGAAATTGGATTTGAAAGCTGTGAAGTGGCATGGAGTATGACAGATGGGTGAAGAATACAAAGCGCTTTGTGATGTAATTACTGAATTTTATTATTTGTTGAAACAGACTTTTTTTCCTATTGCTATTCCTACTTTTATTTTTATATGTTGCCTTAAAACTGATTGACGCACAGTTCTCATCGAGAGTTCTACCTCCGAATGATGCCACACATCACAAAGTGCAGTGCAGCGCAGCGATCTCTGAACAATTAACTGTAGGCAGATTATGAATTGCAGATTTAACAATTGATAATCTTATTCTATCCACATACAGATGGCAATTCGTGACAACATTTCCAACTCTATATACATACCTATTAATGCTCAGATAAGACATTAGTGTAACCATTGTTTCACAACTTGCCCTAACCTTGATGGAAGATTAATCAGCATCATAAACATTGCTTGAATCAACATGAAATGTCTTAATGGCATTTTGTTGAATGACCGTTATTGCTCTCGGAAAATATTGCATCTGTTTATCTTCAATGGGACATTTCACTTTCCAAACTTAGCATCAAACATAATCAACCAGTTGCGAATATTTTCCTAGTAGCAAACCATTGTATATTTACAAAATGCATTGAGAACTTCATCACTGGACAGTACAGTAATGAGGAAGGTCATCCAAACGAAGAAGTCACTGTTTCATATTCTTATGGTCATAATTAACTTTGCAGTCAGATATTATGAATCATTCTGCTCCCCACAAACAGCAAAATTAGCAGTCAGAGATACTTCCACTCCATTTAATAATTCCCACTCAGCATAATTTTCCTTTGAGTGATGCTCCCAGTTACGCTTTCACACTCCGGTCATTTGTTCCTCTTTATTTAGGAAATCACTTTTGCTAAAATTCTATTTGAAGATGCTCACTGAATCACTATGTCACTGGAATTGGGTGTCAATTTATTGACCCACATGCAATGTAGATCTATAGTCAAAGATACTCTTTGCAAAATTTACAATTGGAGTCACAGGTCGTCTCCTCTCAGTGCTCCACACTTACGACAATGCTGCATTTACAGGTCACCACAGAAACGCAAGAATGCTGCGTCATAAGTTTCTATTTCAGCAGTTACCCACACTCAGTGCAATTCGACAATGGAATATCCTCCTAGTACCATGTGGCCACTGGAGCCAGGGGATCTGGACTGAAGATTGTGATCCTCGTTCAGTACAATTACCCAATCAGTCAGCACTTCAAACAGTGTAATTCCTGGAGATCTAGATCAATTGCACACAACATTCCAGTCGATCGCGGGATAATATAGAGTGCTTGAAAGCTGCAGACAAAAGGTTTTCTTTATTCCAATTGAGAACTAACACGATAGTGATGGTTTGGAAATATTAACCGCATACATTAATATTACACCAGAAGAACCAGACCAGTGCCCATTAAGTGGAGGGTTAAATTTCACCATTATGCATGTCGATGGATCAGCATTCAGACAGCACTCCATATCAGGGTGTAAGATGCTCTGGCAAAGTAAAGACAAAACTTCAAGACACGATTCTACTCCAAGAGCCCATCGAAGGATGTTTTTGCACCAGAACTCTCAGTGTGCTGTGTTGTACTCACCTCTGGCATGATGATAGTAATCTGTGTTCTCTGAAACTTACAGAGGCTTATTGGGTAGAAAATAAAATTTATTTGACTAACAAGTCTCCATTTTCCTTCAAATGAACCATTTTGGAATGGAATAAGACACCCCATTATTGCATCAAATTGCCTGATCCACTCCCGTGATGCAACAAACGCTGTGCCAGATTTCTCCCAGCAAGCAGTGTTGATGTGGCAACCCTGACAATTGGACAAAACAGCAGGTGCCTGTATTCTTACTTCACTCTCACAATCAAGATAATCTCAATCCTCAGTTGCCTCAAAACATTCCGGGACAGCTCAGCACCTAAATGTGATCATCATTAAATCAGCCCACTTTAAACAGTAATTCAAAAAATATGAAACATTTCATCGAAGCCGAAGGAGCTGAACATGCTGAACTGTCCTGTGGGGGGTCAATGCCCAGAATGGTCATCCACACCCAGCACAGTTTTAGTCATAAACAAGTTCCCACATAGTAAACACAGGTGAGTAGTCATTCCCACTCACCTCTGCTTTCCGATCATTCAGAAAACAAGGAACATGTGACGTTATTAAGAAGTAGATTAGCTCAAATCGGCCAACAAGACCTTGAAATACATCGACATGGCATCGATACAGCAAAGCAATTATAATTGTTGGCATTTATACCTCTATATAAATTTGTCTGTGTGGTGTTAATCGAAATCACTGCTTGGACAGACACGCCACATGAAAACGGCATTTATACCCCACACTATGTGGCAAAGAAAGTCATTCAAAGCTGGGTCGACAAACGGTACAGATTATTTTAGCAGTGCGCTGCTGATGGATTAGAAATCAATTGGTGACCCTGATGCGTTGTCTAACTCACCAATCCCCTCAATTCTGAACATCGGCACACGCAGCAGCTCTAAATATTACTCCATTTTGCCAGATATTATGAGCCTTATTGGAACCTTGGAACAGTAAAATAATCTGAAATATCTTAAATTGTACTTCAGTCACCCCAAATCGACTTCTCTTCCATCAGGAAAATCTGTTGTACCACACAATCTCCAAAGTTCTGAGTACTCTAGATGGCGTACATTAACAGGAATTTCTCATAACTGACAGAGAACTGCAGTCCAACGGAAAACACGACGGTTTCACAGAGAATTGGTCTAAACTATATCCAGGATGTTCATCTCCAAAACGTCAGAATCGGAAAAATAACAGCGACAATAATAAAAATAATAATAAATGTAAACGTAAATTCAGATCCAAATACAGAGTAACAATCCCAATCAAATGCCCAAATGCCCTTATATACCATTCATATAGACCAGTATCGTAAAGGGAACATCGAAATATAACTCAACAAAGGGATAGTTGGGAAATATCTTGTTTGAAAAACCTGTTTCACAACTGTTGGATTGCTGCTGTCACAAAATTCAAGGTCGCAATATTTTTCATATTCGACTCTGCCCTACAGTACAGTGCCTCTCTTTACAAATGGCACGACTCACATGTCTTTTGTGGAAACAAACAATCCAGAAATACACATCATATTTGGAACCCTGTGCTAAACACCCCTCCCAGCAATCTGTCCTCACATATGTCGTGGCCCCACACACCCACTGATTGACGAAAACACACAAGATGTTCAAAGCCATCACTTATCACTCCGTAATGACTCAAACCAAACATTGCCCACCTGGTATCTGCTCTCCCAGTTGGACCAAGATACCTGAGAGAGATCCACGAACAAAATACCTTTGCATCAAGGAATTTGGAACACCTTACTCAGAGGTTACTAAGATGTCGGTCGTTACAAAAACCATCTGACTGATAGTCAGGTTTGAGCTACCACGGAGAGAGATCGGTCTTCCTCAACACTCTCTCGACCATCCAAAGTCAGTACTCATTCAAACTCCATCAGTGTGGCCTCAGTGCCAACCCATCCTGCGCGGCATAGTGAAAATGTTATGCTGCACATTACTGAGGATCCTCCTAATCAATAAACTATTCACATTAAAATCAGTAAGTGGGGGCATTGTCATCTGCCATCGGTATTTGCCATGCTAAATGGAAAGGAAATAACTATTAATCATAGAGTGGAAGTAAGTATGATTTAATGCAGAGATTTTTAAAAATAAATTGTTTCAAGACTTACCAGGAATACCAAAAATGGCCAAGGTGGTATAGTAAATTTTTTCTATCATTATCCTTGGAACATACATTTTGCTGTTTGTGAAATAGCCTTTGATGTCCTGCTGCTGACAGTCTGTCTGAATTGGAGAATTACCTGGCGCTGACACAGTTCAAAAGTTATTATTTTATATCATGTGGTGCTCCACTGGGAAACATTGAATTTTTATCCAACATTTTTAACAAACAATGTATGACAGAAGGTTTATTTTAAATTTGTGATGTAATTGAGATTTAAGCCTGTAATTGAAATACCCCAAAGACTAGATTAATCTCATCCTGTTAGATCTCTAATATTAATTGTAAATCTTCTTGAAACTTCAATGCTTGTACAAAATCATATATAGTTCGTCCCATCAATACCAAAAGATTTTTCGATATTCTTTTCAGTGGCGGCATGCATTTTGATCAGGCTTTACAGTCATTCAATAGTTCGCGCGGTGGACCTTTTTAAGAGCTGTTCTATTGCATATTGTTGTATCCCTATTTTTCTTGTTAATCCAATTTTACAACACATTTGGGAAATTCTATCTGTGAATGAGCACTCTCAATCAGAACCTGAAGCTGACAGAAACCACAACAGCTGGAACGTGTACTAAGTGATATAGTTCGCAAAACAAATGCAAAAACTAAACAGAAAAGATTTAGACCTTTGACTTCAGAATCCAGAATGACAGAATGATACATAATACAAGTGACCCTTCGACCCATCGTGTTCATTCCACCAAAATGAATCTAAATCTACATTAATCCCACTTTCAACCACTTGGCCTATAGACTTGTATGTTATGACATTTCAAAAGCTTATCCAAGTAATTTTAAAAGTGTGTATGTTTTCCCATCTCAAACACCCTCCCAGACAGTGCATTTCAGGCAAATACCATTCTCTCGAAGAAAGGAATTTCCCTCATGTCCACTGTGAACCTCCTGCCTTTCACATAGAATTATACAACCTTGTTCCTGACACTTGGACTGAGAGAAACAGCTACTTTGGATTCACACTGTCCATGCCCCTTATAAGTTATACACCTGCTCTAGATAAGTCACTCCGAACTTATCCACCCTCCTTCTGCACAGCTAAATTGTTGCAAACTGAGCACCATTCTGTTGAATCTCCTTTGCACGTCCTCCAGTGCAATCACACCCTTCCTATGGTGCAGTCTCCAGAACTACACAAATACTCCAACTGTGGATTAAACAAAGTTCGGTACAGCTTCAACATGCACTCTCCTTTTATAATCCTCCCACATTTCTGATGAAGGTATTATACCCGAAAAGTCGACTTTCCAAGTCCTCGGATACCGTCTGTTCTGCTGTGCTCTCCCAGCGCCACACTGTTTGACTCTGATCTCCAACATCTGCAGTCCTCACTTTCTCCTTCGAACCTATGCATCGACTGAAAAAGGCGAGTGTCGTATAAGCATTCTAAACTACCCCAGTATCCTGTCATTCCATCTGCAGGGATCTGTCAACAGCACCTCAAATCCGTTCGGATCCTCTGTCCTTCCTAATGTCGGACTATTCATTGAGTATACCCTTTTCTGGTGACTGGGTTTCTTTTAAAGTGCATCATCTAACATTTCAGAAGGATTACATTTCATCAACCACTCATCTGCCCATCTGACCAATCTCTCTATTTCTATCTCTCACCTATGAAAATATACCTCCCTCACAACGACCCAGACAATGATAGTATCATCAAAAATCCTATTTCACATTCCCAACCTCATCAACTGCATCTCCCCATTCCCCAGCCACACCCACTCCGTAAAACACACACACACTTTCTCAGTCCCCCATGTGCGAACTTGTCAAAGGCTTTGCTCAATTGCTATGAAGTACTTCAACTGCCCTACCATTATCGACAGATCTGGCCACCTCATCGAAAAACCTCACCAGATTGATGAGGCATGTGACCCTCTGACGAAACCGTCCTGACTATCCATGCTGAAAACATTCCGCACTAAACGGAGATTAATTCTATCCTTTGGTTTTCTTTTCTCCAATCGTGTCCTGAACACTGATGTGAAACTCAGTAGCCTGTTATTTCTGTTCGATCTCCACCTCTTTCTTGAAAAATGGAAAAACACCAACTGTCCTCCAGTCCTCTAGCACCCCCGCTACCTCTCCGCGTCCCCACCCCAGCGTGGCTGAGGAGGAATTGAATGCTTCAGTCAGAGACCCTGTAATATTTTCCGTTGTTCCCTTGGTTATATATCCTATGCATATCAGAATCTTTACACATTTAAGGTCTCCAAAATCTGCAATATCTGCTCGCATCATATAAATGGTGAGAGATTGAGCGAGTTTCGTTTTCTTTTAACTCTTTCACTTCCCATTCGGTTTCCCAACCCTACAAAGGGAGGATAAAATGTGTTCCAAGCACCTTGATTTCCGAATTATTTTTTTCCATAAACACATGGCGAAGTCCTTTCAGACTAAGTAAAAGCCGATTTTCGAACATGAGAATTGTACACTGTGGACGCAGGCAATATGTAAAACGATTCCACACCGACTCACTGTACAGCATCCAACTTGACCCACCCTTTGCCCTATCATTGTTACCTCTCATTTCCCTTGTCCAATCCAGCTATCCTGCACATCTCTGGACACTATGGGCAGTATAGAACGTCTCTCTCTCTCTCTCTCTCTCCCTCTCTCTCTCGCGCACGCGTACACACACACACACACACACACACACACACACACACACACAGAGTACATGAAATGTATTTTTACATTCTTCTTTCACCACTTAACACTTTCTTTTGCATGGGGAAACAATTCCTCTGACCGTCAAAATTTGCTTCTTACGCACTGAGCAAATACACTAAGCCATCTTGATTTTCTCTTAATTGTTCGCAGTCAATGGTAATGCCATTGCCTGGTCTTAATTTGAATGCATTCACATTGTCTCGGGATCAAGTAGAAGCAAGTTAATAATTCGCTAAATAATATTAAGACTTATATCTTTATTGAGTAATTGGCACAAAACTTTCAAGTTGGTCTCAAATTCAGGCAGGATGCCAGCTTTGAATCAGTTCATTTTATGACTTTTAATATTGACAGAAAGCTATGGTCAATTGAAGTAAAATTCATCGAATTCATAAATGTCCTTTTGGGAAAGAAACCTGCTGTCCACAGCCAAACTGGGCTCCACGTATCTCCATTCTCACAGAAATTGATGTTGTTTTCGGAGGTTAGTGATATAAGCTCAAGGCCCACACTGCATGAGTTCCTCAGGATTGTGTTCTTGACCTAACTGTCTTTTGTAACTGTACAAAAAAACCTCTTGTCAATTATTACAAGTGCCATAAGTTAGACTGTTTGCGAATAATTGCACAATCTTCAGAAGTATTCCTGCATACTGCAGCACTCCATGCCGCAATGATGCAAAATCTCAGAAACATCCAAGGCTGTGCTGATCAGTGCCAATTAAAATGCGTACCACACAAATGTAAAACAATTACCACCTCGAATACGAGATCACTAAAGTTCCACCTCTTGACATTCAGAGGCTTTGCTGTTTGTGAACCATTGTAATCAATAACGTGGAGTTACTATTGAGCAGACAATGAACTGGACTCAGATTTAATACTGTGGCTCCAAGAGCAGATCAGAGGGAAAGATAACTGTCATGGGTAATGCATCACATAACCCCAAAAGCCTTTGCACCATCTACTGTGCAAGGCATGCATCAATTTGATTGGTGCCATATTTGGTAAAATATCGCATACATGCATTACATCAATCACCAAATGTTCAGTGGAAGCATTATGCATGACTGACAGTACTCATTGCAGAAATTCGCTGATGTTCCTTAAGCAGCATCTTCCAAATTGCGACTGACACATTTCTAAATACAAAGGCAGGAGAAGCATGGGAACACCTCTAGCTGCATGTTTCCTAACAAGCCACTCACTATCCTGACATTAATGTATCGTCATTCAAAAAAAAATGCCATCACCCCAATGGACAATAAAGCTGCTCACTTAATAATGATAAACGACTGTTTGTGAGTTCAACCTGAGGGTTACCATGTCCCAGGTTAGTGGTGATGGTGGGAATTTAGGAACTTCATGGTGATACCAGCCAGTGTGGGAAGTGACCCACACTGTTGGTGCCACTCTACATCGCAAAAACAGCCGTCCAGCCAGCAATGCTGCAGGAATTCAGTAAGCACAGCTGGTTTGACAGCTGCTGTGAGGTATGGAGAGGTGAGGTAATCCTCTGTTCAATATCGCTGCCAGTTATCTCACTCTCTGAGAGAATACCCCTCCGTATCTAAGACGATTCGTTCGGTGTCCCATTGTTAAAATCCTGTGCATTCCCTCTCTCCTGTCCCCTTCACACACCTTCAACTATTTTTTGCCGACACTGTCGTGACTGTGATAGCACAGGAAAGCAGCTTCAATAAAATACTGAAGGGAAATAAATTTTGGTCCATACATTAAAAAACAATCCCGCTGAATTAATTGATGAAACATACCTGAACAAACCATTTTTATAGCCAAGATTATGACTCCCAGAAAATTCAGATTAATGTACAAGGAAATTCGTTGGATATGTAAACAAATGGCAGATTTTTTTCGGGTGGAGACTGAGTCAGAGAATATGCGTGAGAGTGTAAGTGAGATACTGCGAGAAAGAAATGGCATGTCAATTGCTGAACTCAGTTTAATGTCATTTTGACTATGATGAAATACATTGAGCAAAGACCACTGCTGGCTGAATTTTCTTTGAAAGTTTTCGACACTTTGAAGCATTTTCAGACATGACTTTCCAAAAGTGGTTAGTACATGTCGCACGTCAGTACGTTCCTGCTTCTAATCGCAGAAATAGCTCCTTATAATCCTAAATAATCATCTGATGTTTGCCCAGTCCGAGTATCTCAGATGAAAATATCGTTCTCGTGATCCAAGATTGGTCAGTGTTTGTACTCGAGATTAATAAAACATAGAGTCCATGCCAAATTGCTTATTTTTATTGAATTGATGACGTTCTGTTATCAACATTTACGCTGCAGTTGGATTAGAAAAGTACTGTTATCTATGTTGGGTGACACATATATCGGGAGAGAAGAGTAAATTTTCCAGTGAGGGGTTTTACATTCAAAACGACATTGAATGATTACTGTTAGTGCAAGGATATGATGACCCTGTGGTACGCACTGCTGCCTCACATGTCAGGGCCACATTATCGATTTCACCATCGCGCGACTGTCTGTGTGGAGTTTTCACATTTTCCCCGTGTCTGTCCGTGTTTCTCTCATGTGCACCGCTTTCCTCCCACAATCCAAATATACACAGGTGGGGTGCTATATTCACGGGTAAATGTCAGAGAATGGGTCTGGTAGGGTTACCCTTCAGATGGTTGGTGTGTACGTCTTGGGGAATAAAAGGCCTGCTTCTACACTGTAGGAGTTCTACCGTTTTATAAAAGAGATCGGAACGAAACCTTGGTCAATAGCTGATTCAAGGCAATATGTCTGAGAAGAGTTCCCATCGTTCGTACTTTGGAGATAGGCTCGCTGCCAATTCATCAAAATGTCACTTTCCAATTGGAAGTATTGTTTTACTGAATTACATAATGATATTGTCGACACTTTCTTTCAAAGTGAAGCATATAAAACAAACTAATAATACTTGTTAAAAGACTACAAATAATGGAACTATTTAGTTAACACACTTGGCTACCTGGAGATTTGATACTCGAATTAGAAACAGAATTAGGCTGTACTGTCATGTGTCCTGATCAATATGAACACGCGAGAATTGTAAACAGTGTACAATGTCCCAATTCTCAGGTATCAACTTTGTTACAAAGGCGGAATTTTTAAAACAAGCAACATTACAAATAACATAGCCAAAGGTGTGTGTTTGGGGGGGGGAGGGGTGGGATTTGGCGGGATTGGGGGGGTTAGTATCCGGACATTAAAGTTTAAATCTTTTCTCCATAAGCGTGTTTGCAACCTCCAGAACAGGCTCATGGACCGAGCCATCGCCTGTCGTATTGATCAGCCTACGATTCTGCATTTAATAGGAAGGGATGTCGTTGCTGGAAGAGGTTACAACGAAAACGAAAGTTGCACAGGCTGGAAGATGAAGCAGTGGGAGGTAGATTTACGCGGATTGGAGCAGATAACAGTAATATTGAAGGGTATAGGGACTGTAGGAGTTTCTATCAATGACCGGAGTGGCAAGGATGAGAGGAGTTTGCAGTGATAGAGAGGGCAGGAGTATCTGAAGGAGATGACAGCGAGAGGGAGATGCGTGACCGCTGGAGGAGTTTTCAGAGATTTCGATGTTTGTCGATGTTGGCGGAAGTTCCAGAAAACGACATTACTGCTGCATGGAATTACACAAGAAGGGAGGCTCTTGGGTTGGAGGACCTGACAGAGGGTGTAACAGAAGGTGTTAATGTACTTGAGCAGATGCTGAAACAAACGAAGCGTTGTTGGGCTAGAGTGTATCACTGAGATAGAGAATGATGTAGATTGTGGAGTCGGTTCCCTATATATGGAGGAGTGTAGCTGCTGGAGATCATTACTGCGATAAGGAAAAATGTCAGGGTGTATGTGGTTTGCAGAGATAGACAGAGATGTAAATGCTGGAAGAAGTTAAGGAAAGAGGAAAGGATGCAGGTGCTCTCGGAGTTAACCGAGATCGGCTGGGTGTTTGTGCTCGCAAGTGTTGAATGGATCGGGTGTCGTCTTGAGCCTGACTTATTTAATTTGATTTACTGTAGTCAGGTGTACGTAAGTACAGTGCTTTGTTTGCGAGCAGCATTTGTTGGATCATAATAATCGAGTATACACATCATAGAGTGCTTCGATAAAGTGAGGCAGAATGTTTTCTTTGCACAAGCGATGCATGAAGCAAAATCACTATAAACAAGATGAGCAAAATTTGAAGTTAGGAAGTCCATCCAACATTCTGATAACGGGAGGGAAGAAGCCGCTCTTGAAACGCATGGTGCCTGATCATGCTTCTGGATCTTCTGGTTGACGGAAGATGTTGCAGGAGAATATTACAGAGGTCGGAGGGAGCATGATTTTGTTGGCAGTCTTTCAACTGGTAATGAGCTGCGTAAATGGAGTTCATGGATGAAATCTTGACTTTCCTGATGAGCTCGATTCTGCACACAACCTTCTGTAGTTTCTGACAGTCCTCGACTGAACAGTTGCCGGCTGAAGCCGTTATTCGCCATGATACTATGCTTTCCATGGTGCATCTGTAAAAGATCTTGAGATTCTTATGGACATGGTGAACTTCCTAAGTTGCCTTAGGAAGAAGTGGTGTTGATGTGCCTTCTTAACCATTGTATCAACAAGAGCCGTCCAGGACAGGATGTTGGTTATCGTCGGTCTGAGGAACTTGTTGTTCTCAACCCTCTCAACGACCTCTTCTCTGATGTAGATGAAGTCATAGATAAGTGAAGGTGTAAAGATTTTACAGAGATAGGGATGTGTCTAAGGGTTAGTGAAGTTCAAGAAAGAGAAACGTGTCCGGGCAGGTTGAGTTTAGAGAGAGGGGGCAAGTTATAGGCATTGCAGAACTTAACAGACAAACAGAGGCAAGTAAGTTCTGAAGAAGTTGGCAGAGACAAAGGTGCATGTTAGGCTGGAGGTTGTTACAAATATAAGGAAGTAGAGAGGTGTTGGGGCTAGAGGGGGTGACAGAGATATGGAGGGGTGTAGCAGATGTCAGAGGTGAGAGGGGTCTCGGAGCTGTGGAAGGTTAGAGCTATGGAAAGGTATAACTGGTGGGTGAGCAATCAAAGAGGTGGAAGGGGACGGATGTCTGGGCTGGACAGGGTTAAACAAATAAGGAGGGGTTTAGATGGCGTCAGAAGTAATCGAGGGTTAACGGGCTGATTTTGTCTGGATTAATTTGCAGATTAATCCAGGAACTCAAGTAATGCTCAGATTCGAATCCCACCATGGCAGATTGCAGAATCTTTCACACAGAAATACTTGGAATTATGAATACAGTGATCACTGTGAAACTATTGTTGTTTTCCAGAAATATCCAACTGGCTCTCAGATGTCCTTCCGAGAAGGAAATCTGCCATGCTCACCAGGTCTGCCTACATTTGAATCCAATCTCAAGGCCAGTTGGTAGATCCTTAACTGCCCTCTGAAAGTGCAAGGCAGTCAGTTCTTTCAATTGCTACAATGTCTCAAAAAACGAATGAAATGGCACCGACAGCTGAGCATGACCTAGGCAACAGAAAAGACAAAGCCAGAAAACACAAAGCAAGAAACAGACCTGTTGAACCTGCAATGTCTTCCAAGAGTTTATGACAAAGTTTGGAAAGTGGCCTCACAGAGCAGTCAAGCAGCTTTCTCTCCTTTTCTGTCCCCAGCCAGCTCTCACTGTGTTTCTTTCTGTCTTTATCTTTCGTTCCTCTTCCTCTACCTCTGTGCAAGCATATCCTATATATCTGTCTCCTATTCCATGTACTTGACGTTACCTCTAACTTCTGTCTATTTCTATCTGTCTTGCACTCTGTTGACCCAAAATAATTATGCACTGCACCACATTTGTGCTTCCCCATTCTTGCATAGCCGCAATACGTGTTGTTTTTCTTTCTCTCTTCCCAAACACACAGCTTCACACAGCTCCAGACAGAGTTGTATTTGACTCTTCTCTGTATGAATGACCATTGCACAGAACTTACGAATTATTATAGTGTGGAACCATGCCATTCTGCCTCCCGAACAACACCGACTATCCGAAGAGCAACCCACCCAATCTACATAACCTTGCATTTACCATGACTAATCTACCTTGCCTGTATTTCCCAAGACACTATGGATTATCTAGCATGGCCAATCCACCTAGCATGCACAACTTTGAACTGTAGCAGAAAACCGCAGCAACCGGACTAAACCAACGCAGACACGAGAAAAGTATACAAATTCTCCTCAGAAAGTCGCCCAAGCTTGAAATTGATCCTCGCTATCAGAGATCTGGCTTTTTTTTTATGTCATGTGTTAATTGCGTCTGTTGTGATAACAGAAAAAACAGAAACCACTACCACCCTCTGAGAAGACGCTTTGGAATCAAATTTCCAAACACAAAACTTCTCTCACTCATTGTCTTCTGCCTCAGCCTTTACTTTCGAGACAACCTGTCACTTTGCCTTTTCCTCGATGCGTTGTTAACTTCGAGTTCAGAGGAATGGTCTTTCGACCCGAACTAATTGCACTGATTTCTCTCCACAGGTGGTGCCAGAATCTCTGAGCTTTAACAGCAATTTCTGTTTTTGTTTGAGATGCATAACTGTGATTGCCTGTTCCCTTCCCAAAAACATCACTTCACATTTCTCCAAATTAAGTTAAGATTGTCACTTCTGCAGGTTGTTTTTCGTTTTTTACCCACCCAGAGAACCGTGGTAGACAATCAGTGAGCTTTGCCGACATGCAATGGCTAGCTGAACCATTGAGAAAGCTCTGCCTTTCGTCTGCACGACGGCACAGCCTTTTAAGGAGGCCTGACACGTTACTGATAGCTGTAACAACAAATCAGACCAGCCTACAAATGACTGCCAGCTATGTTAACCAATCCGATAGTACATCCTTTCAGGCAATCAGAGCAGTCAACCTCTGACATTGGCACTTGCAATCAATCAGATTGGCAGTGCAACGGCTACGTTATCCAATCAGAAATCACCAACCACACCCCCACCTCCGTCAGACCAGGAACAGTGGGAGAGATTCAAAAAAAGTTGAAGAATTGGAGATGCTGGCAATACGAAAGAAAATCTGAAATTGTTGGTTACTGAATGGTGATGGTCACTGCATCTGAAACGTTAACTCTGATTTTTCTCCACAGATGCCACCGGATCTACTGCGTTTTTACACCACTTTCTGCATTTGTTTGTCACATTCCGAAGCATGTTTCACACATTGACATAGAAGCATGAACTGAATAGCTGGGAGACATTCGGAACAACTTACCCATGCCAGTCAATAAATATATGACTACAAAGAGGTGGGGGAGTGGCATTGCCTTGAAGGGACAGTGTCAGAGCTGCAGAAAGAGAGGTCATCGCGAATAGTTTCTCGACTGAGTCAGTATGAGTTTGAGTCAGATACAGGAAAGGAGCAATCACATAACTGGGTGTTTTCCACACAGCCCACAACAGCAACAGTGACACGGAGGATCAAGTTTTGTGAAGGTGCAGAAGTAAAGCGGTTATCGTCAAGGGTAACTCCAACTTCCATAACATGGATCATAATTTTTCAGGTGTGCCCAGGAATGAGTCCAGACTCAATATGTAGAAAGGCCGACTGGGGAAGGGGGGGGGGGGGGTAGCGGGGGGGAAATTGGATTTGGGGCTTTGTAATGACCAGGTCAGGTGCCATACCTCTCGTTGGGAGAGAATTTTGGCGAAATTAATCATAACTCTCCTAACAGTACTCTAGTTATGGAAAGGGATAGGACCAGACAGTATGGGAAAAAGTCATTGTGGGCGGGGAAATTATGATGCCACTAGACAGGAACATTCAAGCATAAATTGGGAGCTTTTATTATCAGAGAATGATCAGACACGGCTCGAGAAGGATAAAAGTTAACCATGAAAGCACTGAAGAATGGACTTACGTAAGCAAGAAGAAGTCATGAAAACGGTTTGTCCATTCGGACTAAGGGAAACCCAAGGCATTCCACATTTACGTGAGGAAAAGGAAGATGGTCGAGTGAGGACAGCGCCGATCAGGGATAGTGGAGGGAATTGGTGCCTGAGTCGGATAAATACAGCGATTTCCTTAATGATTGCTTTCCTTCAGTATTCACTAGTGAGGAGAATCTTGACGTTTGTGACAAGAGCGTGAAACAGGCTGTTATGCTTGAACAGGTTGATGTTAAGAACGGGAATATGCTGGAAAGTTTGGCAGCATGATTTTAGATAATTCCCCTGGTCCAAATGGAATATATCCAACTTCACTACGGAAAGCAAGGTAAGACATTGCTGCGCTTTTGGCGATTTTCGTTGCATCTTCACTGTCCACTGGAGTAGTACCAGATGATTGGAGGATGGCAAATGTTATTGCCTTGAACATGAAAGTTAAAAGGTTTAATGCTAATCATTACAGAACAGGCAATCTTACATCAATGATGGGCATATTATTGCAGAGGAATCTGAGAGACTGGATTTCTTATTATTTGGGAAAGATTGGCTTGATTAGAGTTAATCAGCATGGCTTCGTGAGGGGCGGGTCATACCTCACAAGATTTACTGAATTCTTCGAGGATATGACAAACACATTAATAAAGGTTGAGTAGTGCATATTATGTATATGGATATTACCAAGGAGCTTCAGAAAGTAAGGGGGATGGGATACAGGGAAATCTGGCTTTATGGACACAGAAATCCTGAGGTCATTGAATGAAAGAGAGTGATAGTAGATGGAAAGTATTCAGCCTGAAGCTCAGTGACCAGTGGTGGCTCTGCGTGAATGATATGGATGTGGAAGTGGAAGAGTGGCTTCGTAAATTTGCCTGTGACACGAAGCTTCTTGGAGTTGTGGATAGTGTGGTGGGCTACTGTAAGTTGCAGTGCGACATTTAAGGAATGGAGAGTGGGGCTGAGAATCCGCAGATGCAGTTCAACCTAGATAAGTGTGAAATAATTCACTTTGTATGGTCGAATCTGAATGCAGATGACAGCATTAAAGGCCGAATTTTTGACAGTGTGTAAGAAAAGAGTGATCTTGGAGTCAACGTCCATGCATCCCTAAAAGTTGTCAAAGAAGTTGAGAGATTTGTAAAGAAGACGTATGATGTGCTGGCTTTCATATGCAGGTACATTCAGTTTCAGATACGCAATGTTGTGCTGCAGCTCTGTAGATCTCTTGTTACAAAACACTTGAAACATTGTATTCAGTTCTGGTCGCCTCCTTATAAGAAGAATGTAGAAGCTTTAGAGAGGGTGCAGAGGGTAATTACCCGGATGTTACTTGGGCTGGAGGGCATATCCTATGATGAAAGGTTCAGGGAGTTAGGGCTTCTCTCGTTGGAGCAAAGAATAATGAGAGGTGATTTTATAGTTATGTACAAGATGATGAGAGTCATAGATAGTTTGGCTAACAAGAGACTTTTTTCTAAGGCCGAAATGACTATCATCGAGTGCATAATTTTTGCTGACTGCAGGAAGGTTTAGGGGAGATTTTAAAGGCCGGTTCTTTACACAGAGAGAGGTGGTTGCGTGGAATGCATTGCCTGCAGTGGTAGTAGCGGCACATACTTTGAAGTCACTTGAGCAACTTTTGGATTGGAATATGGATGATAGTTAAATGAAGGGTATGCAAGTTACTTTGATCTTAGAGGAGCAGAAAAAGTCGGCACAACATCGAGGACTCAAAGGTCTCTACTGTGCTATACGGATCTATGTTCTTTGTCAAATAACTCTATTTTCTACTTTGGATTAAAAGCGCTGGGTTCACAAACACATTGAGTACATCATCTCTTATTATTTTCTGAATTGAATTCCATTTCCTATTGCTCTGCACATCTAAGTTATCTATTGACTTTCTCCACCAGTTTACGCTCTCCCCCTCACTATTGACTATGCTAAGAATATCATATGATTTGCGAACTTCTTGATCATGTCACGAGAAATTTATTGCAGATGCTGACATCTGAACTGAGAAAAAATATTGGAAATTTCAGTGGGACAGACAGCATCACAGAAGAGAGACTAAGTGAACGTTTCAAGTCGCGATCACTTTTCATCAGAATCGGAAAGAAGAGTGGAGGCGGCAGCATTTATATGATATTTTGGGGAAGGTTCGTGGGTGCAGTGTGTGATGGTGGAGAAAATATGCTGATTGCTCAGATTAAGCGATCAGTATGCGAGAAAGACGGTGCAATGCTTTGCCTTACTGTCAGACCTGAAAGGACAGACACTGGGATAAGTGGCGGGAGAGAATGCATGATTACAAGTTAAATGCAAGTGAAGAAATGGTTTACAATTTGAACACCTGATTAAGTTCAGAAATCTGGAAAGTGCCTCGTCTGAAGATGTGTTTTCTTCCTCCAGTTTATGCTGTGATTCACAGGAGCATGCAGCATGCCGAGGACAGACACAGGCATACGAGCAAGATTCTGCGATTAAATGATTGTTTATGGGAATGTTGTGCATAGATCAGAAGTGTGCGACAAGGTCGTCACCCAGTCTGAATTTGGAATCTCCAAGGAGGAGTACGCCACATTGGGTGCAGCGAATCCAACTCACAAGATTGGAGAAGGTACAGATGAAATGCTGCTTCATTGGAAAGAGTGTTTAGACATTTGGATTGTGAGCAGGTAAGAGGTGAAGGGGCAGTTTTCACACCTTCCGCAGTTACATCGGAAGGTGCCATGGAGAGGTGGATGGATTTAGTGGTTGTGGAATGGTCTTGAGAGTTTCAGAGGGAATGATCCGTGAGAAATGCAGATCGTGGAAGTGAGGGAAAGATGTGCTTGGTGCTGGCACTCTGCTGGATTTGTCTGAAATGATCAGGAATGATCTTTTGAATGCAGAAGCCTGTGGGATGTAACGTGAGGTCAAAGAGAACTTGATCACGCTGCCCTGAGTGATGGGAAGGGACAAGGGGTTAAGTACGGGTGATAGGTCGAATACAGGTTAGTCAATCACAGTGGGTTGTAAACCACGGTCATGGAATAAGCGAGCCATGCCAGCAGCAATGCTAATGGAAGGAGGCATCATTCAACAGATGTTTTCTGGTTGGAAGGACTGGGAGGATGTGATGGAATTCTTGCAGGACATGGGGAATATGGAGCTGCAGGGAATTTAACCGTCAGCGTCCGTGGCTTCCCAGTGGACTACAGTGAACACTTTAATCCCCGTCTGTCTCTGTCATCATTTCAGGTAGACACTAAGGAATTCACAGGCATTGTCCTTCTCACTGCCACCCAATGAAAGTCTTAATGTTTGTTGGTATTGATAGCATGCTCAAGGAACCACTTGTAAAGATCCGTATTTTCATTTACCGGCAGTGTCTCGACGACACTACATGCTGACCAATTCCTTCTCCACTGGTAGTCAGAGACACACAGACACTCACCTCGGTCAGTCCACCTGCCAAATGAGTTGTGGCTAATAGATTCTGTCACTCAAAACCCATGTCCTACGACATCCCAGTTCATCCACTCTGGTCCTAGCACCCTATATTGGAACACACCTCCCACAGGCAGGAAAAACATCAGCAATCACTTTTGTGGGACGAGACTGAGTGTGGGAGAAAGCAGCAAACCAATGTTTTAGCTCAGGCCTGTTCTTGTCCCTGATCCATCCACACTGGACCCAGACTTGGAATACACACGGACACAACGCTGCAGTTTCAGACCCAGAGAAACCACACATATGGTTACAAAACAAAGCTGTCTTTTGCATAAATGAACAAAAGTTTATTCCAAAAATGGGCACTAGCTCTTTGTAAAAATGAACATAAGTTTAGTACACAAATTAACACCAAGTTCTTAAGTAACTGAGCACAAGATTTTTCGACAAATTTAATGAAACCAAAACAATCAAATAATGTCAGCATTCTGGATTAGTGGTGCTGGAAGCGAACAGCAGTTCACGCAGCATCCAAGTAGCTTCAAAATCGACGTTTCGGGCAAAATCCCTTCATAATGTCAGCAAGCTGGATAAAGCGGGAAGTTCTGAGGAATGCTCATTGGCCCTAAGACTTGAATTTTGATTTCTGTTCACAATGCTGCCAGAACTGCTTGTCTACGTCAGCAAGCTTCATGAGTTTGAGATTTATTCAAATGATAAGAAACCATCATAAATCTGAAAATATCATATTTACAATTTAACACAGTGCAATTATAAGAATGGACACAATTTAAAAAAACACATAGCATGCAAATGTCAGAATTGAAGACAAGATTGTTAAACAAATGAACTTCATTCTCGTGAATAAGTCAAGGGAATCTGACCTTCGCTACATCTGAGAGACCAATTGTAAACTAGGGGTACTTTCCACTGGGCAACTCAGACGGGCCTAGAAGGGCCGAACCTGACCTTCTGTCACTGCCTATTTCAACTTCCATTACCACTCATTCTCCGACATGACCATCATTGGGCTCTTCCATTGCCAGAGTGAGTTAGACCATAAATTGGAAGAACGACACGTCATCTTCCGGATGCCTCAACATTGAGTTGTTCAATTTCAAATAACCTCCCTTCCCATCCCCTGACTCCGTTTCCAGCCCCTCCCGCTCCCTTCCATTCCTGTGACCGACCCTTCCTTCCAGCTGTTGGCTGCATTCAGTCTTCCCATTGACTATACAGGCGCTAACCGGTACCTGTCGTCACCTGTCATTACTTCATCACTCCACCCATCTCCCCACAAATAACATTCCCCCACCACCTACCCTGCAGCTCGCCTTACTCCCACCTCCGGTCCTGAAGAGTGATTGGACTCAAAACGTTGAATCCTCCACCTCCTGATGCTGCCTGGCTTGCTGTGTTCTTCCAGCTTCCTGCTTATCTACTTTGTATTGGAGCATCTGCAGTTTTATTTTGTGTCTGACAATGGGTTATTAAACGGTTCTTACACTTTATCATCTGTAGTTAATACTGGGAAGTAGATGTTTGACACAAAATGTGTTAAAGTCGTTCATATTCAGCAATGTCAATTCCAGTACACATACCAAAAACAGCAATCTCCCTCTGCGGACAACGTGAGTATCACACTCTCACAGACCGGTCATCACACCACCATCCCTCTCTGCTGGCGACTGTTCATTTCCCCCAAGAAACAGGTGATACGATTATAGCCATGACTTTTACAGACAAAATATAATTATTTGCATGAGTCTGCGCAGACAACATACCGATGACTCGCCTTTGTCCATATACCGTGTTGTGAGCAAACATTTGTGTCTGATTGCTCGGAGTGCAGACATCTTGAAGGAAAACACAGCTTTATTACTTGTAACATGGCAAACTCAGTCAAACCTGAATAAACATTCCTGCACATATCTAAAGTTTAACATGCATTCCTGAAACAATTTGTGTTTTAGTGGTATGTGCATCGCTTTCTAATTATTAATAGATGACATGTGATGTCAAAATTGGTCAGAAGGTGCAAAAGCATGTCCTGATATTATGACTTTGATCCGAGGTTAACCCTGTTCATATCCTAAGTCTTTTGAGCGTCTGCCAACTGGTGTCAGCTAGTTTCACGTTATCACTTCGTAATTAAGGCACTGTCTCTTGTGTTATCCATTTGGACTCGTTAATACCTTATTGTATCATGGCGTTTTTGTATGTTTTCTCTCAGAGACATCAGCTTACACTTTGCATTCTTCGATCTTACAACAAATGGTACGTTTTTTTGTGAACTGAAAACAGGCCCCAGCAGTTTCTCTATGTGGGGAGGGAGTGGCCACGTCATAAGTTGACAATGTGACTTTTACTCCCTGCTCCTGTCGGCCTGAAGCCATGTGGTGTACCATTCATTATCTCACTCACGATGATCTTTTTCTATTCTAACCTCTGACATTCTTTCCACCCCTACAATGTGAAATTTGTTCTCATCTTTTTGCGTTTTTTTTTGACCTTGAAGATTCTGTAACATTTAGATACTGATACAATCAGTCCAGATGCAGATTCCCGTGCTGACTCTAATTGACGTGCGATTTTATATCAGCTGAACTTATTTGCCAACAACGTGAAACAGATTGAAGAGGAAACAGGAAATAAATGCATTGATTACAATTATAAATCAGATTGATATAGTAATTCAATAATTGGAAAATTATTACCAATTAAGGTGGCTGGATCACATTGTGTTTTATGTTTACAGAATGACAAACACTCACACACACCTTTCCAGATCAGGAAGAGGCGGGAGACAGAGGGGACAAATTTGTTTGTGAAG
This sequence comes from Chiloscyllium punctatum, assembly GCF_047496795.1. Lineage (NCBI taxonomy): Eukaryota > Metazoa > Chordata > Chondrichthyes > Orectolobiformes > Hemiscylliidae > Chiloscyllium > Chiloscyllium punctatum. Next base: position 45,964,112 of record NC_092773.1, on the reverse strand, counting down.
AACGTTCAATGAGTGGTTTGTACTGACAACTGTGCAAAGATACTCAGCACAAGCACCGTGAGACTGACAGTCCACAGTCTTGACCGAAGAGAAATGACTGGTATCAAAGTTATCCCCCAGAGTTCTATGTTATCGACAGCAGTAGCAACATTCAGTGCTTGTTAGTAATACAGGAATTAATATTCTAAAGTCTCGACAAATTACAATTGTAGAGGGAAACAATCATGCAGAATATCAGATAACGATTAGCATCAACACAATCTCACACGATCGGGTACGTTCAGCAGTTTCTGTTTACTACAGTCCGGATTCCCCAGAACTACACACAGTAGTTGGACTCCAGAACCTCCCAAATTCCTACCATTGATGTTCAGATCCATTAAATACTGTTTTTATTGAGACCGCAGCAGAGCTAGTGATCAGAAGACGTTGTCAAACCATTTCTGTCGAGACTTGGATCAAGAGACAGAATTAACAGGAATCAGAGTGAAGCCCCAATGTTGGTCATTAATTCCACAACTTAACAGTTAACAGCATTTTTAAATAAGTTGATAACAAGCACAACCTCACAGAATTTGGTAATGACAGAAATTTTACAATTAAGTTTTTTTAAAGCCTGTGACAGTAGTTTCACTGCTGAATCACTCAGTTTATTATCATTCAGGTTGACAAAACACTGGTTTGGACTTAAAGTGAAGTTGAGACAGTTTGCCCAAGAACATGTGAGGATGTTATTTTTGAGATTGGGGATCAGAGAGATAGGAAGAGAAAGAAACGACAGGGCTCAACTTTAAGACGAATAATAATAAATATATAAAGTTTCAGATATCTGTTTATCAGATGGCAACACGTGAAACCGGAACTGAAGTAGGTCATGTGCTCGCTTGACCCTACTCCTCCATTTCAGAAGACTATGGCTGGTCTATTTATATTTTGAGCTTCACTTTCCCATCTGCCCACTGTAATCTTACATGTTTGTTATGCAAGGGAATAAATCTTCCAGTGACTTAACAATACTCATTGTCTATATCTCTATCATTTTCTGGGAGAGACAGTTCCCATGTTACACTTCCCTCAAAACAAATCACTTCATCTCCGTCCAAAAAGGGTTACCCTTCACTAATTTTAAAACCATGTTCCCTAGGTTAGAACTCACTGACCGGGAAAAAAATCTCCATTCCGTACTCAGCAAGATCATTTGCGATCTTATATACTTCGATCAAGTTACACTTAACTTGTCCAAATTCCAGCGTAAACAAGCCCATTCTGTCCACCTATTCCCACAGCTCAAATCACTCATTCAACGCATTCATTGAGTAAACCTGTTCTGAACCGCCTTCAAAGTCTTTAGATCCCTCTTTTAAAAATGAAGCTATTGGAAATAATTAGACAATAATGGTTAAATGCAGACTATTATAGCAAAGGTAGAGAGCGGGTTACAATTAATAAATCCTTTAACAAATGAAAATAATGCATCCTCGAGTTTCCTGTCAACAGGAGTCTATGAACAACAGTCTCGTACCAACAATTCATTCCAGAAAGGCATTGGGGCCAGAAGAGGTTTCCAGACAGTGAGGTGACTGACACTCAGAATGGATGGGACAAGCAATAACAGACTAAATGATACAGACTGAATGAAGTCTGATGAAACTTTTCCTGAATCTTGGCAATTCTGGAGCATACACACGAATGTTTCTGCTTTCAAAATTTCGGCCACTTTTGTGTCCCTGTAACGGAGACTGAACATGAGATTCCACTGCTGCCTTAGTTTACAGAGTGAAGCCTGATTAGTGAATGAACTCATTATCTTCCTTCCCTCCCTCCTACCCTTTGACTTACAGTTGAGTTGACGCTGAGGAATATTCGCAAATGTCTCTAGGGAGATGCTTGTTCATCTATTAGTGAAAGCGATTTGTTGAAGTGTCTCAAACAAATGCCTTCTTTCCATGCATTCTCAATTTCACTGGATATTGAGATCTGGGGTGGGGTTGAGTGGGGATGGGAAAGAGAATCGGGGAGAGAATGAAAAAATGCGAGACTGAGAAATTGCGACCTGCTGAGGAAAGAGAGAATAATATATGGTTTGGAATACGGGGTGAAGTTGAAACCCACAGAGGAGGAGAGTGTATTTTTCATCGAGTTCCATTCTGTGTTTGTCGCTGTCTCATGTCTATGGCTCGTTGTACTGTGTCTGCCCATTCATGGTTCTTTGCGGTAGTGAGTCAAGTCTATTGGTGTGAAGTTTCCTGGTTGAATCAGGGAACCTATGCATAAGTGCATTAACTTGGACCTGATTCACAACACTCTGAGAGAAACGAACAGGAATTGACATCAACACAGAAAATGACAGTACCACTGGAAATGACGTCGCCAACCCAAGGAAACCTAAACTCATAAATAACAAGCGGCTCACTAACACCAGTGCTTCACTGGTGTCTCAACGATGATGATACCAAGTATAGTGACAAAACGTCTGAAAAAAAAGTTCCACCTCAGCGACAAACTTCAATCCAGATCCTGAACCTGAGCTGCAAATCATCTGAAAACTCTCTAAATTCTGTTTTTTTTTTAAACTCAGCGGTTTGACCAGCAGCATCTCTGAAAGCAACGAATAAACTTACGATCTGGGCTGCCTTCTCGAAATGGCCTGCTCTATAACAGATTGGAGGCTCTGTGAGGGATCTATTTCAATTTTCCAAACTTGGATTCGGGTTGTTGGACTCGAAGACAATGAATGGCAACTCTTTGTGTAATTTGTGCCGGTAGGAGAAAGTGATGACTGCAGATGCTGAAGATCAGAACCGATAAGTGGGGTGCTGTAAAAGCACAGGAGGTCAAACAGCATCCAAGAAGTGCCAGAATCGACTTTTCAGACATAAAGCTTTCATCAGGACTGGTGAGGAACGGGTTATGCCTGAAACGTCGATTCTCCTGCTCCTCAAATGGTGCCTGACTCGCTGTGAAATTCTGGCACCACACACTTCGACTCTTTCATTCTGAGAGTTGAATTCGGTGGGTTTAAAGTGTTTGGGATAGCAATGGCTCTGTTAGTCACAAAGGGAGTTCTTGAGGTAGAAGCACTGACGTTTGGGTTTCTGCAAAAGTTGATTAAGGCCAAGCTGCTGCACGTACCAGATACCCTGGAGGTGGAGGTGAAGCTGGAGCTGCCTCCTTTTTGAGAAAATGAGAGATAATTACTGCAATAGCTTAGCATTTAATTTTGCCAGAAACATCATCAGAATTGTTGGGACTGGCTAAAATACCATTAAAAATTAATTTTGGTGCCCTCTCCGAAAGAGTTGCATTGGAGATAGTTCAGAAAAGGTTCACAGGTTCGATCCTAACTTGAGTTTGTCCAATGAACAGAGATTGAGCATTTCAGGCCTATATTTTCTGGAGTTCAGAAAAATGAGAGGAATTCATATTGCAGTCTCTCAGATGCTGTAGGGGATTAACAATTTAAATGTGGAATTCAGGACAACAGATAAAGGGACATTGTGTAAATGGAGGGTTATGGATTTCGGGAAGGAAAGTGGAACTGAGGTCGAAATGACTTCAACCATGATTATTAAACTTACGGCGGAGACATGTCTTTGAAGTTGATCTGTGTCTTGTCCACTGACAGATGGCGGAAGAAGCTCGGGGGACTTAATTGTCAACTGGTGCTCCTCATTCTTATTCAGCGGTTTGTATGTGCTACATTCCCAGGAATGGGTGAGCACTTGTTCAATAATAGGTCTTCAACGGTTTGTCGCAACATAACGAGGGGACAAAAGCGGTGACAAGTGCTGGACCCTCACCCGTTCACAATCTACATCAATGACTGTGAAGGAGTGGAACAAATGTATTATATTTCATCTCAGCGATGATACAAAAGTAAGCAGTAAACTTAAATTATCAAGAGAACGTATAGAATCTAGAAATAAATATAGACTGGTGAGTCAAAGTACAATATTTTGGAAGGTAGCGTCATACATAACTGTAAGTTATTTCATGAACATTGGAACGCAATATGTTACTGAAACGGAGAAAGGTTACAGGACTTCGTCATATAGCGTTTACTGGAGAGTGCACTCAGACACGTTCAGCCATGGGAAGTGTTGCTTCATCTCCCTGGTGGTCTGCTCGTTGATGTTCCCAGTAGCCCCATTGCTCTAAGTACAAATGGGATATTTTGATGTGGTTGGTTGGTGGTGGAGAGTGGTGAGGAGGAGGGTGTTTTCAATCATGTAGCAGGAGGGCGGCTCTTATGTGAGAAGTCATCCTTTCGTTCTATGTGGAGATTTGATTACGATAGGAAAGGATGAATGTTTCTCAATGAAGAGTCTGTGGCTTCCGCCAACTCAGTGTGTATTCACCAACATGATGTTCTGTGCATGGTTACACTGTAATATCAATGCAGTGAGAGCTCCTTCAGTTCCTCTCACACTCCACATTGACTTGGGGTCCCCGTGCAGCCATGCACACCACTTGAATCCCACTATTCATACACTCGACAAGTCCATTCTGAAGGAGAAAACATTGTAACAGCTTATACAACATGTATATTGTCTGTGACCGAATGGTAACTATGATGTCAACATATTGGGAGATGATGAATATGTCACCCACTCCTGCCTGGGAACTTCCAAATTATAGAAGCTGAATAGAACTGTGACACTAATAGCCACTGGCAGCACCGTCCTACAAATGGTACAATGGTTCAGGTCGTGCTGATGGAGGTGACACCATTCTATGACCAACTCCATGTTCAATCAGGGCCCCCTCATTTTCTTCTCCTGGGTTAATTGTAACTTGGGAAACTGTTCTTGGAAAAGCTGCGGGGCGGATACAACAGATCATTTTCCCCACAGACACTAACTCCGTGGTTTCAGAGCATCCCCTCTCTGCAGCCTCTGCCCCATTTGTTGCAGAAGCAGATGCTGTAACTACAGTCCCCATGCTCCTTCCAGATTTGAATCATCAAATCTTCAGGTCTCCCTGAATATCTGAGGAGGTTCACACCACAACCTCCAGCAGACCATCCCGAACACCTTAACGAACTTTTCAATGATAAGACTCATTCTGACGCCTCTCAACTACAATCAGGTTTCTGGTCCTTTATAATACTCAAAGGGCAACCTCGTGTTAATGCCCGTACGATCAGCTGAGAGGGACAATTATAGGCGTTCAGTGGACAGACACAGATCGATGAAACCCCGCTGTTAAGCATGGAGCAGTATATGAACACACTGGGAAGTGAAAAATAGCTCAGAACGCAACGTTTCATTGTTTTTGAGCTTCACAATTCCAGCATTCCATACATGAGAGAGACAAATTTAAAATCATAGAAAAATACGAATGGACAGAGAGATTCATATTAAATATAGAAAACGACAATTAATTAACTGAGAACTTGCGAAAGATTGGGCGCAAAGACAGCGGAGTGTGACTAACTGGAGGAATGAGACTTTGGAGATTCCAGTCTCCAGCATGGGAAAATTGAATAAAGACATAACAGGACGAGCTGAAATAGTTCTTTGCTTCAAATTCTGAATCTGTCTCAAAGACCCAAACAAGTCGCCATAAACGATGATAGCTCAGCATGGAGAGGTGTGCAGATCATGCCAGTGCATTGCTCAGTAAACTAGAGTATCATCCCAGTATGGGAGGATTGCAAACATTGTCATATTGGGACTATACTAACACTAGACATTTGTCTAACATAGGGAAATTTGCAGCTCATTCTGGTAGTGACATTCTGCGAATGGGATTCACATCAATTTATGTATCTGACACTGTCAGAGGCAAAGAGAGAGAGAGAGAACTGAGCACGTTCACTGATGCAGTTAAACCTGATTTGTGGACCTCCTTTCAGAATCACATTATGAGCAATAATGATGGTAAGGGGTGCAGAATAAATGAAAAGAACAGTAATACCGTGATATTTACATTATTGAAATAATTTCTGAACGGTAATAATTACGAGGAACGAAAACGATATACAGGATATGACATTAAAAAAAAGGATAATCAGAAGTGTATAATAAACCCACAATGTCAATGACCCCTCATTAAAATATACAGGAAGATACGAAATATTCCGGGATAAACTCCTGCTCATTGTTACAACATGAGGCTATAGATCTCAGATTCTGATCCATTGCTGGAAGATTCCAGTCTATTGTCCTCAGATTCTGCGCCATTGTTGGAACATTCTTGCCTAATGTTCTCAGATCTCCGATATATATAACACCGGCAGTGTGTAAATGGGCCGTTCAGCTGAACAAATCCACACAGACCCTTCTAACAGTAACCGAGGCCGACACATTTACCTACCCTATTATCGCATATTTCGCCTTGACTAATGTACCTAACCTACACATACGTTACCACTATGGGCAAATTAGCATGGACAATTGCCCTAACCGGCACATCTTAGGCCCGGGGGTGGGAGGGGAGGGAAGCAGTGCAGGCGGAGGAAACCCACACACAAACACGGGGGGAATGTGCAGATTCCACACAGACCGTGGCTGGAATCAAACTCGGATCCCTAACGCTATCAGACAGCAGTGCTAACCACTGAGCCACAGCACGATGCATTCCAGTCTGATCTCACTGCCCCCTCTCTCTGGAGCTGGGCCATGTTATTGGACATGGACAAATGACCCCACGGGATGCGAAAACTAAAGTAATTAGGAAATTTCCCACACAGTTGACAAAACATCGGTACTGCGGTTTCTGGGATTGAGTGGATATTATCAAATGTTTGTGCCAAACTTCAGCAGCAAGGCTGCTCCACTCAATGAATTGTTAAACAAGGGCAAGGAGTTCCACTGATCGCGGACTTTCAAAGGGAGTTTAACAGCTTAAAACCTGTGTTAACCACTGCGCCGAATTAGCCATCCCTGATTACACGAAGACTTTTAATATGACTATCGATGCCAATGATGTCGGTGTCAGCGTGGGACTCCTGCAGGAGGAGGACGAGGGGATAGAAAGAAAGATTTTTCCAGCAATTGTACATTCATCAACAGAAATATTCAATGGTGGAGAGAGTGACTTTAAGCTTGGTATTTACATTACCAGCAATGCATCTGAGGCAATCGCATAACCTGCTCACAGCCTATTGACATTTGTGGTAAAATGTAAGAACAAAATGACCAGAGAGTTTAGAAGGAACTTGTTGATATAACCACATAATTTGACAATTGTGCATGTGGCAGGTCGCGAAAATGTGATTGCCAATGCATTGTCGTGACTCGAATAAGATAGAGGAAGAGGTAAAAACAAGAACTGCAGATGCTGGAAACCAAATTCTGGATTAGTGGTGATGGCAGAGCACAGCAGTTCAGGCAGCATCCAACGAGCAGCGAAATCGACGTTTCCGGCAAGAGCCCTTCATCAGGAATAAAGGCTCTCCACTCTTCAGGCTCACTGCCTTTATTCCTGATGAAGGGCTCTTTTCATGAGAACGGCAAAGCTGTTAGATATAGTTAGTGCTGGATAGCTAGCAAATTTGAGGCTTTTATCAAGAAAAAGAAGGAGCCAAATGACAGGTGCATGCAGCCAGAATCGAATACTTTAAGTATTCCAAGAGCACTCAAGTAATAATCAAAAGAGAAATCAAGTCAAAATTGGACCCTGAGATAGCTTTGGCAAATACATTAAGTACAAAATAGAAATTAGCAAGAGAATAGGGATCTTTCATGATCAGCCATGCCAACTTTCTGTGAAAACACGGGAGATGTGTGAGTGACTAAATGAGTGTTTCATATCAGTATTTGGTCTGGAGAAGGCTATGGAATCTATAATACTTGCGGAAAAGCTGGTCAGGCCACATTTGGAATACTGTGTTCAGTTTTTGGTCGCATATATAAGGAAGGATGCATTGACCTTGGACCGAGATCAGAGGAGGATAACGAGAAGGCCCTCGGAATGAAATGTTTAAAATATGATGACTCTGCATCTCTACTCGGTGGATTTCAGAAGGACGAGAGGAATCGAATTGAAACATAGAGAATACTCAATTGCTGGACAGAGTTGATATTGGGAAGATATTTCCATTGGAAGGAGACTAGAACTCGAGGGCACAACCTTAGAGTTTCCTGAAGAACTTTTAGAACGGAGATAAGGAAAAACGTCTTCAACCAGGTAGTGGCGAATCCATGAAATTCGTTGTCAGAGAAGGCTGTGGAGGACATGTGCTTTGAGTAGGTTAAAGACTGAGATCGATAGATTCGTGAATATCAAGGAGATCAAGAGTTACAGGAGGAAAGCGGGATGAAGGGTTTGAGACTCTTAATACCAAATATCGAAAGCTGGAGCAGACTCGATGGGCTGAACAGCCAAATTTGTGGCTGCTGTGTTTTAGAATCTAAATGAATAGGGATATATTTCAAAAGTGCTCATATATCAGAGGAGAAGTTAAATTCTGTGGGAAGGTGAGGAAAGGAGTATTCAGCGCCTTGTTGAGATATTTGTCGGGTACATAACGACGGGTAAGGCGCTGAAAGCCTGAAGATTGACTAATATGGTGCCATGATTTAGCAAAGATGGTAAGGAAAAGTCAGGTTGACGAAAGGTCATTGAGCCTGATGTTGTTAATGGGAAAGTTGTCAGACGGAAACCGGAGGGATAAAATTTACATGTATTTCGAAAGGCAAGGACTGATTAGGAATACTCATCATGGCTTTGTGCACGAGAAATCATGCCTCACTAACATGAATGAGTTGTCTCAAGATTAAGCAAAGAAGATTTATAAGGGAAGAGTGGACGATAAGATCACTCGAGATTTCAGTAAGGTGTTCAACAAGGTTCCGCATGGTAGACTGGTTGACATGGTTAGATCACATGGATAACAGGAAAACTAGTCGCTTGGATATACACCTGATTCGACGGTAGAAGGTAGAAGTTGTTGGTGGTGGGTTGCTTTTTCAGAATGTCGGCCGATGACCAGTGCTGTTCCACAAGGATCAGTACTTGTCCACTGCAGTGCGTCAGGTATACAAACGATTTGAACGTGAGCTTAGGAGATATAAGTAAGTAAGTTTGCATCTGACAACAAACACGAAGGTGCAATGGCCAGACTAGAAGCTCACCTCAGAACGCAACAGAATGTTCTTCAGATAGGCCAAATGGCCCAGGAATGACAGACGGTCTTTAATTTCGATGAATGTGAGGTGCTGCATTTTGGAAAGGCATATCATAATAGGACTTACACACTTCATGTTAAGGTGCTGGGGAGTATTGCTGAACAAAGGTATGCAGGAGTACAGGTTTAGAGTTCAAAGCGGAGTCACAGTTGGATGAGATAGTGAAGAAGGCATTTCGCATGTTTTCCTTTTTATGAATTTTCGAGATTCGGTTCACTATGGTTTGGAAACAGGCCCTTCGGCCCAACAAGGCCACTCCGACCCTCCGAAAAGCAACCCATCCAATTTAGCATGGCCAAATCCCTGACCTGCACAGCTTTGGACTGTGGGAGAATACCCACGCAGACACAGCGAGAATGTGCAAATTCCACACAGCCAGTCATCCGAGGTAGGAAACGAACCTGCGACCCTGGCGTTGTGAGGTAGCAGTGCTGACCATTGAGCCACGGTGCCGTCCTATAAGGGAGCGCATTGAGTAGAGGTGTTGGAAGTTCATGTTGCGGCTGACCAGAGCATTGCTTTGGCCATGTTTAGAATATAACGTGCAACGCTAATCTTGCTTCGATACGAAGAATTTTGTGAATCTTGAAAGGGTTCAGAAAAGCTTTACATGGATGTAACCACGGTTGGAGGGTTTGAGACAATGTGAGAAGCTGAATAGTTTGGGGCTGTTTTCCCCGAAGCGTCTAAGGGTGAGTGGTCTTCAAAATTATTAGGGGCTTGGATCGGGTAAACAGATATAGTCTTTGCTTTTGGTTGTTGGAGTGCATAGCTAGAGGGCACCGGTTTAGGGGGAGAGGGAAAGAACATAAAAGGGTCTTCAGAAACAAATTGTTCATGCAGTTGATGGGAATATTTCTACACAAAGGGCTTGGAGAGATGTGGACCAAGTGCTGTTAAATGGGATTAGATTAATTCAGGATAGCCTCTCAGCGTGGATGAGGTGGATTGAATTATCTGTTTCTCTACTGTAAATCACGTAACACATTGAATCTCTCTGCTCAAATGATGCCGAATTCCACTGGGATACCCCAACATTGCCTCCCTTTCGCCCACCTGCGGATTATATGCCACCACCTCCCCAAAGTCAGGTAGACAGGATTATTAGCTGTAACTGACACATTTCCTGCACTTCTGCCTTCGCCCTTTCCCCTCGTTACCAGATCAAGTTATTCATTAATATTACTGAACGCACAGTACTTACTGATCTAAAATAAAGCAGATCTTAAACAAAAACTGATATAATGACGAGTCCCTAGATTTGCAGTGTTATATTTGCTTTCTTCCAACAGATACTATCATACACCTAGAGTTTCACCAGCAATTTCTTGCATATGTAATTTTCTGCTGATAACGTGGACAAAATGGGCCTTGCAGTTTTGATTTTGATACTTACTTCCCACAAATAATTGCTTCTCCTTGCTCTTCTAATCTCCAGTTAAGACGTTTCTTTGTATTCTGAGTGACGTGGGCTATACTGTGATTGCTTCCATGATGTTAAGATAATCTCAGTTCTCTTGTCCGTTCCTATCAAGGGGAATTGTACAGTCTCACTGTCTCTCAACTTACGCTGGTGGAGTGAAGAAGGACAATAATCTCCCAATAATGCTGCACATTAGTCTACATGGATAAGACTGTTCTAACCTGGGGGGCAACTTCAGAGCAGGCCCGCATGGTCTGGTGTCATGGTCTCCACGCCTGGCCTCAGGGGAAATGGGAACGTCAGCCTCCCCACACAGGAGGAGATCCATGCCCATGACCACAATGTGGGTGTGGGGAGGGCAGTAATTTCGTAAAGTCTGCCACGTGCAGGCTCAATATCGATGGTGTGCAGGGTAGCTCCAAGTAGAATGTATTTGTCCCAGTGCAATTTGGGCTGTCAAAGATGGCTTTGGTTCTCGGGCGTCTGATTACTTGCTGGGGATATCCGGTGATTGCGGAGTAGCTCTGGGAATGGCCTGAAGTAAGAATCGGGGGAACCCAACCTGATTTCCACTGTGAGTTCCATGAGAGCCACACAACCTCAAGGTGGAAATCTCTCCCCAAAACACAACTCCACTGGCACTTTGCATATAAAATCAATAATATTAAGCAAAGACATAAGAACACAAGAAATAGGAGCAGGGTAAGACCAACTGGTCGCTAAATAATATGAAGGATGTATAACCAAAGGAAACCGTGCAGAAAAGATTTACCAGAATGTTACCAGGTATGTAGCGAAGGCATTTTGAGCATAGGCTGAGTGACTTGAGACTATTTACATTAGCAAAAAGAAGGTTAATGAAAGACTTATGAAAGAAAGACAAGACGATTCGAGGATTAGATAGGTGGGAGAGTGAGAACTGTTTTCCTCAGATGATGTTTAACACGAGTGGGCATAGTTTTAAATTGAGGGGTGAGAGATTTCGAGGTCGGCTCTTTGCTCAAAGAGGAGAACAAGCGTGGAATGCCCTGCCTGCGACATTGTTTGAGCCGAAATTATTAAGGGCATTTTAATGGTCATTGGATAAACAAATGAATGGTAATGGACTAGTGCAGGTTTGATGGAATTTAGGTTGGTTTTAATAAGTCGGTGCAACACTGAGGGCCGAATGGCAAGTGATACTCTGCAATGTTCTACTTTCTATCTGGCCTCTCAAGGCTAGTCCACTATTCAACAAACTCATGGCTGATATTTTCGTGGACTGATCTCTACTTAATTGGCCGTTCACCATCGCCTTTACTGTTGAAAAATTGATCTGTCATTGCCTTCAAGACATTTAAAGAGTTAGCGTCAGATGCATCATATGGCAGGGAATTCCACGGATTCACAAACCTTTTGGGGAAGACTCTCCTCCGAAAATTAATCCTAAACCTGTTCTCCCTTCTTTCGAGGCTATGACCTCTAATTCTAGTTTCACTCACATGTGAAACAACCTCTCTGCGAGTATCTTATCTATTACCTTCATAACAATACATGTCTCCGTAGAAACGCCTCATTCTTCGTAAGCTCCAGAGTATAGCTCGGAGAGACCCTTCGGCTCCCCAGAGGCAACATTTTCAACTCCAGAATCAAGTAAGTGAACGAGGACTGCACTCCCTCCAGTGCTAGTGCATCATTTTCTTCTCGAGGAAGGGTAGCAAAACTGTGCACAGTACTCTTGGTGTGGTCTCAATATCACTCTATATGTCTGTAGTAGAACTTTCTTATTATTAAACTTCATCCCTCCAACAATGTAGAACAATATTGCATTTGCCTTCTTAACTTTCTGCTGCATCTGGATACCAACCTTCTGTGCTTCATGGACTGGGATGACCAGATACCTCTGCATAGCATCATGCTGCAATTTTTCATCATTTAAACAATAGCCCATTTTGCTTCTTTTTTCCAACGAAAATAGATTATCTCACATTTACCAACATCGTGCTCCATCATCCTACCCACTTAACCTGTTTGTATCCAGCTGCACACTTGGCTGTGCCACTCATCTAATTATTGTCTGCAAACGTTGACACACTACACTTATTTTTCAACGCCAATGATCTGTGTAATACCTTTATCAGTTGATGAAAGATTCTTGTTACGATGATGCATCCTTTTTTGCTAATGTCCACCATCTCCTTTTCAATTTTGTGTAATAGTCCCAAATGTGAAATATTCCGGATATTCAGTTCCCAATATTAATCACCCTGTAATAACGTGTCGCTCATATTATTAAATCCGATCCATTGACCTCATTGCTCATTGAAAACATCGATCATTTTTGAGAATACAACACACATTAAGATGGAATGCCTTTTATTTCGTTTTTTAAGCCGTTATTCCCTGCTCCATGGAAATCTTCATTTCTTATATTGGCCAATCAGGAAACAGTCTGATATCGTCTTCCTCACAGAATCAGGCCAGATGCGTAATATTTCATAAGGAACCGTCACCGTTTCTGGGGGTATCCTGTACGACTCGAAGGGCAGCTATGCCAAATGCGGGGCACTTGGTCAGGAAAATGGTCAGGAAAATGGTTACCCTGGTATTCCTCAATATTGATTTTGGAATGTCAATATTAAAGGTCAATAAAATCGCTTGATGATGGATCAAGCCCGTCACACCACCCTCGGATTTAACCCTGTTCCCTCGATGGTGAATGCAATTCGGAGAAAGCACTGAGAATGAACAGGACACCCAACATACTCTGTGTGTGGTAATTGAATGCCCATTACCAACTGTGTGTCCACAGACCCATCACTGACAAAATATGGGGAGGCGTCAAATACGCAGCAGCCAGACTATGCGAAATGATGGTTGAAACAACAGGAGTGTAACATTCTAATCAAACAACTTGTCAAAGACGTATCTGTCCCTAACAGCATCTGTATGAGGACCCAGCAAACAGTTGGGGCGGTGGGAACGTCTCAGCTTCATACTGAAGATACCGTCCATTGTGTTATATGGCACTACCTCCTACGAAGTGGGTGAAGGACAGATCAAATGGAAACTTGGTATCCACGAGTCAGTGTGGGTCATCAATAGTTGCAACATCAATGGTCTTCCTTTCATCATAAAGTCAGAAATGGGCGATTCCCTGATGGTTCGAAAACGTGCAGCACTACTCACAACTACACCTATTCTGAAGGAGGCTTTTCAGACCAACATGAGTGTTAAACAGGAACAGAACAACGCCATGCAGACATTTTAGCCAGTTACTCTGCAACTGGAGCAAATCCTCTAATCTATCATGCCTGTTACCAAGGAAGTAGAAGGAACATACAGTAATTCGAAGCTGCTAAACAATATTAGGCGAAGGATTGACCCCTAACATAGAAGCAGGGACAATATAGGGTACTTTTTATCAGGTTAACAGATATCACTGACCAGAGAGACACATTGACATTGCTGGCTCATCAACTATTTGCATACAGTTCAGATAAATGGTTGAAATATATTGTATCTGAATTTGTGAACGAGACAAAGATAGGCAGGAAATTAAGTGATCAAGAAAAGATGGAGAGTCCAAAAAGTGGATAGGCAATGGACAATTAATTTGCGTATGGAATATAACGTGGGTCATAAATGAAGCAATATTGCAGGACGTAGTGGAAAAGTGTTTCCCGGAGACTTTGATCTGTCCCATTTAGACATGGAAAGTGTTGCTTGTTTGTGCTTGGTCTACTGCTTTTCGTCTACTGCTTTATGACAATGATATGGATGCAAATATGTGCCTGTTTAGTCCATTTCGAAATGAAATAAAAATATATGGTGTCGTGGACAGTCAAGATAAGCTCACAGTCCAATGGCACCTTGTTCAAATGGGAAAATGGGTCAAGGATCGCAGATGGAGGTTAGTTTAGATAAATGTGAGCTGGTGCCTTTTTGTAACGTAACACAGGGTAGGACTTGCACCATGAATAGTTAGGTCCTGGGGAATGCTGTCAAACAGCGATGCAGGAGTGTCGGCTCATAGTTCTTGAACAGTGGATCCATACGTAGACAGGAAAGTCAAGAAAGCGTTTTGTATGCTTGCTTTGTGCATTGTGTATAGGTGTTGGGAGGTCATGCTGTGTTGCACAGGACATTGGTTCAGCAACTTTTAGAATCCTGTGTTTCATGCTGTCCACTCTGCTCTGCAAAAGAGTTTGTTTAACTCGACATCGTGCAGAATGGATTTTCAAGGTTGGTTTGGAAACTGTAAGTTTTGAGCTACATGGAGAGACTGGGCAGACTGGGTCTTTTTTTTTAATTTGAAGAATTGGGGCCGAGGGGTGATAGTACAGAGGTTGATAACATTATAAATGACATGGATATAATGAACAGACAAGATATTTATTGTTTTCCCACCAAAGGGAAATCCAAAACCTGCGGGCATAAATTTAAGGTGACAGCAAGAAGATATTTAAGGGTCATGAAGGGTAAGGTTTTCTCACAGAGGCTGCTGCATGCATGGAACGAGCTGTCAGAGGAAGTGGTGGGAGCTGTTACAGTTGCAAAGTTTAAAAGACACCCGGTGAGTACATGACTAGGGAGTGAAGGGCTTTTGCCCGAAACGTCGATTTCGAAGCTACTTGGATGCTGCCTGAACTGCTGTGCTCTCCTAGCACCACTAATCCAGAATCTGGTTTCCAGCATCTGCAGTCATTGATTTTACCTGAGTGTTTAGAGGAATATGAGCCAAGCATCATTTAGCATTCGACAAGGTTCCCCACGTAGACTGATTAGCAAGGTTAGATATCATGGAATGCAGGGACAACTCCCCATTTGGATCCAGAACTGGCTCAAAGGTAGAAGACAGTTAGTGGTGGACGGTTGTTTTTCAAACTAGACGCCTGTGACCAGTGGAGTGCCACAAGGATCAGTGCTGGCCCTCTACCTTTTGTCATTTAAAGAAATGATTTGGATGCGAGCATAAGAGGTACAGTTAGTAAGTTTGTAGATGACACGAAAATAGCAGTTGTAGTGGACAGCGAAGAGGTTTACATCAGATGTAAACAGGATCTGCACCAGATGGGCAAATGGGCTGAGAAGTGGCAGATGGAGTTTAATTCAGATAAATGCGAGATGCTGCATTTTGGGAAAGCAAATCTTAGCAGGACTTATACACTTAATGGTAAGGGCATAGGGAGTGTTGCTGAACAAAGAGACCTTGGAGGACAGGTTCATTGCTCCTTGAAAGTGGAGTCGCAGGTAGATAAGCTTTTGAAGAAGGCGTTTGGTATGCTTTCCTTTATTGGTCAGAATATCAAGTAGAGGAGTTGGGAGGTCATGTTGCGGCTGTACAGGACATTAGTTAGGCCACGGTTGGAATATTGCTTGCAATTCTGGTCTCCTTCCTATCGGAAAGATGGTGTGTAACTTGAAAGGGTTCAAAAATGATTTACGTGGATGTTGCCTGGGATGGAAGATCTGAGTTACAGGGAGAGACTGAACAGACTGAGGCTTTTTTCCCTGGACGTCGGAGGCTGAGGGGTGAGCTTATAGAGTCCCAAAAAAGAGGGCATGGGTTTAGGGTGAGAGGGGAAATATTTAAAAGAGACCTAAGTGGCAACGTTTTCACGCAGAGGGTGTTACGTGTATGAAATGAGCTGCTAGAGGATGTGGTGGAGGCGGGTTCAATTGCAACACTTAAGTGGCATTTGGATGGGGATATGAATAGGAAGCGTTTGGAGGGATATAGGTTCGATGCTGGCAAGTGAGACTACATTGGGTTGGAATATCTGGTCGTCATGGACGGGTTGGACCCAAGGGTCGGTTTACATGCTGTACATCTCGTTGACTGTATGACTCCAAATGGGACTGGGCAGAATTGGGATATCTGCTCGGCGTAAACAAGAAAGACTACTGGATTTTTTTGCTCTACTGTATGACTCTCTGACTCGACAAGAGCGCTGACGAGAAATTCGAAAATAACCTTTTGAGTCACTATTCTGTTCTTCAGAAGTTTGTCTTGTATCTACATTTGCATTTATTCAAAGTTCGGAAATATTTGACAGAGAAGTGAGTCAAAGATGATAGGACGCAGACAGGCAAGTGGGACTGAGTTCACAACCAGATTCGCCACCCTCGTAATGCCTGGTGGAGAATGCTGAAACTGTCTACTGACCCACTCCTGCTCCTCAGTCCAATGTTCATAAGTTTCATTCAGCCCCTCAAACCTGGTGGAGAGAAACAGAGGAGATTATTCAGTTCAGCAAAATTATGGAACGCGGTTTGGGGTGGTTTGGTAAATGTGATTGGAGAACCTGAGCTGACTATGAAAGAGGATCCTTATCTCTCTCTCCAGACCATCCCCCTTCTGGAACTTGTGCTTCATTTGTTGGTCATGTCGCAGACACAGAGTCACTGTTAATACAACACCCATGCCTCACCCAGAGATGGCAGACAAAATAATCTGTTCTCCCTGGCTGCAACACTTAGTACCAGAACGTTCATGAAAATAAGACCCACTAACTTTCCAATAACAGAATGAGAGAAAATCAGAACCAGGAGCAGGTCGTTCACTCGCCAAGTCTGCCTTGCCCTTCGATAAGATCTGACGAAACTCTGAATTCCTCTTTAATGTTCAATTCTTTACGGCCCTCAACTCTCTGACAGTTAAAAATTCACCCGACCCTCTTCACTTTTTTTCACTTATTCACCTCCTCAGACAGTCCGGAAAAGCGAATTCCTGGCATTGAGTTCGCTCTGTTTGAAGGAAGCAATGCTGTTCCAACCACATGATCTATCAATATGAACAAAAGAAGTAAATTAAATGTTCGAGTAAGAGCGACTGTCGCTGACACCAAGGCGTTACTTGATTAAGGATCTAAGCAAATTTGTGCTCAATGGGAATCAGTTTAAACTTCCCACTGATGGGATTTAATTATAGCACAAAGGAATATATTCGTTGTTCATGAATGACATTCACCTCAATCCTGGGATATCCTTCCTCCATGTTTCTTCATCACCAGAAATATCTTCAGCTGCTTAGTCAATTCTTTCCTCCATCATACAATCGGAATTAGGAATTGTCGCTGAAGAACACGCAATGTTCAGAACAATGTGTCACTTCTTAGGTCCTCAAGCAGCCTCTGTCCACGTACAGTAAGACCTGGGTCATATTCAAGCATCTGCTGTTAAAGGGCAAATACTTTTATGTACTGCCGGATAATGAAATATTCCACAGTTAAAAAATGAGGCGTTTATTCAGCACCTCACGCTGGCTTCGTAGGACTATGAGGAGGTCATTCAGCTCAATAAAACATATTGAAGAAGACGCGAGATAGCCCATTCAGTCCCTCCAGCCTATTACAAAGAAAGACAAGGAATCTTGTATTCTGATCAGATTTGAGACCTTTCAAAAATAGTTTAGTGTGTCAGCCTGGAGCCTAACATTTATTTTATTTAAGACAAATGCAATGTGCTTGAGTCAGATGCAATGAAGAAGGGCTGCTGCCCGAAACGTCGATTCCCATTTTCCTTGGATGCTGCCTGACCTGCTGCGCATTTCCAGCAACACATGTTCGGCTCAGATGCAATGTGACATACCAATCTCCTCCACTTTAAGCAAAACACGATTTGCTTATAAACTGAGGATAAAATACAAAGAAAGAGGATTTTAAAATAGCTCAACTCCATGTACAAACTTAACAGAATAACAGAAACTGCAACAATTACTAATTAACTCTCCAATATTGTAAACTCCCATAAACAGACTGCGAGGTGAAAAGGGAAATTCTTAAACAGGAGGATGGCAGCTCCTCGGATCACCTGTACTGAACAGAATGTGGCAATTGATGTTTGAACATGACAAAAAAAAGCGGAGGTGGCAAGGACAGATAGCTCCATATTTTGCCTCGCAGCTGCATTGCTCGTGGAACACACGTGGGACTTTACCGTGGTTTTCGAGCAGTGAGGAGAGAAGCAAAATGTTTTGTATGACGTAAAAAGGAGGCACCTTTCATCCCCAAAAGACAGACTGGTGTTCTCTGTGTCGGTAAGAATCTGGTGGGAATGGCTATCTGTTTCAGAAGGAAGACATTGTGGCTGCTTTCGGGGATTCTGAGCAACATAACGTTCTCTCCAGGGTCACATACCGACTGCATTTTGACGTGGGGTGAGTTCATTGAGTCACATAAAAAATTAGGAATGACATATTAGACTGATGAATGAACTCGCTCAGTTCAAATATTGCTGATCTTGTTCCTGTTGATCTTGACTAATGCGCATTCACTGTAGGCTCATCTGCATAACTTACTCCGGAAAAGGTTCATTTTTAAGCTTATGGCCTATTTATCCATGTTTACTATGCTTAGCCTGTACTGGTGACAAACAAAGCTTTTCACTGCACATTGGAACACGAGACCATAAATCATATCAATCAATCCAGAATAAATGTGGAAATTGTCACCCTATCAATGTCTCTTTTGGAAATAATTGATCGCTGCCAACTCTCAAATTGCAAGGTAACCATCTCCTCTTCTCTCAAAGTGCTGCAGAGTAAACAATCAGTTTCTTCACTCGCTCCTCATGCACCATCGTCTGCGTCATTGCTAAGAGGATCGTGCTTTAAAAAGGAGTTCAGATCAATACACAATGACCCAAACGTCTCTCATCTCGGCTCAACCTTGTGAAATTGGTTTTATTTAGGTATTTAAATAATGTTAAAATGAAGGGCATCGTATCATTTACTGCACTTATTAATTATTTGATTAGAAGTAGTCAGCCTGTATTTGTGAGTGTGGGAACATGCCTCGAGTTCTTTTTAACAGTACTTTGATGAATTGATAGGAAGCTTGACGAGGGCAGGGCGGTAGATATACTCAACATTTCAGTCTGGCTCTTAAAAATGTTTCATAAGAGAGACTGCAACAGAAGATTAGATCACATGCAATCCAAAATAATCTGACAAATTGGATGTACATTTGACTTCATGTTAGGAAGCAGAGCGTAATAGTGCAAGGAAGCTTGTCGAACTGGAGGACTGTAACGAGTGGAGTGTCTCAGGAGTCAGCGTTCGGTTCATTACTGCTTGTTATCTCTATCAATAATTTGGATGAGAATGTACAAGGCATGATTAATCAATTTGCAGATGACATTAACATAGATGTGTCGTGAGCAGTGAGAAAGGTTATTAGAACTTGGAGCAGGACTTTGATCAAAGG
Organism: Chiloscyllium punctatum; assembly: GCF_047496795.1. Classification (NCBI taxonomy): domain Eukaryota; kingdom Metazoa; phylum Chordata; class Chondrichthyes; order Orectolobiformes; family Hemiscylliidae; genus Chiloscyllium; species Chiloscyllium punctatum. The sequence goes on along the minus strand of NC_092773.1, from coordinate 45,944,367 downwards.
GGAAAGTGTTCCGAAAAATGGCAAATTGAGTTTTATATAGGTAAGTATGAGGTCTTGCATGTTGGAAAGTTAAATCGAGGTGCACTTTTCGTGTTGAATGGCAAGGTTTTGAGGAGTCCCGTGGAACAGACGCATCTTGGAGTTCAGGTGAACCGCTCTCTAAAAATGGAGTTAATGGGAGACTGGGCAGTGAAGAAGTTTTTCACACATTTGCGTTTGTCTGTCAGAGCCTTGAGTTTTGAATTTGAGATATTATATTGCAGATATATAGGACATTGTTGAGACCTCACGTGAAGTATTGTGCTCACTTTTGGTCACCTTGCTATTGTAAGTATGTTATTCAACTTGAAAAAGTGTAGAAGGAATTTAGAAGGATGTTGCGAGGAATCAATGGGTTGAGGTATAGGGAGAGGCGAGACAAGCCAGGAACTTTTCTATTTCGAGTGTGGTGCAGGAAAAGCACAGCCGATCAGGCAGCATCCAATAAGCAGGAGATACAACGTTTATCTAATGAACAGCTTATGCTTGAAATGTTGACTATCCTGCTCCTCGGTTGCGCTTTACGGACAATCGATTTACCAGTCAATTATTACTTTTGAAGCATCTTGAAATTCAGCAGGCAGCTCTGGCTGCACATTAATTTCAGAAGATAAGCATTTTATGTCTTAAAGTGACCACACATGCTTCCCGCTTGTTGACAGGTCCCCACTTAAGAAAAGGAACATGAACTGCCATAACAAAAAGCAGACTCCATGTCCTCGAATTCTTAATACAATTACTATGAAATATATGTTGTTAGTCACAGTTGTACTTTTCTTAGTGATAGCTGCACTCACAGAGAATATTGGAATCAGGTTAGTATTACACACAATTATGCATAATTTGTACATTAAATGTCTGCAGAATAAAAAGCCAACAAAATAATTTCAGACTTTCTTCTTTTTTTTCTAAATTGTAAAAGGATTGTGGTCCATGTTCACAAACGTCTCTGATATCTTTTTCGGCACATAAATTTTAAATGTTTTCATGCCAGTACCCATCTCAATTACTCTTTTTCGGTTGTTGAGCACTCTCTCTGGAGTAATATTGAATTTTTTTTCGAGAAATATCTAATGAGCCATTCAATTCCAGAGTCATTTTCCTCTCTCAATATGGCTATCATCGATTACATTTTTGAATGCTTTTGAAATATAATGATGCAGCTGAAAATAGTGTCGTGTTTAATATAGCTTTTAAATTCTCAAATGCCTCCAGGTATTGTTTTCGCCACCGAAATTTTACCCTCTTCGTCATAAATCTGTCAGTGCCGCCTCGCCGATGAAGTTTGGAGTAAAAAAAACAACATCCGGGAGTTTCTGTAGAGTCCCAAAAATTGAAGCACCTCTTTCTTTGAGGATGGTCGTGTAAATTACTTGATGGCCTTTGACTTTGTTTTCCCTGGGCTCAAACTTCCATGACAGATGCTCTGTCCCAAGAACATTACCTCTGCTTTCACAAATTTAGTTTTATTTATTTCACCACCAGTTTTCCTCCTCGTAATGGTTAGAAGAGCTCTGCCAACTACCTTGTTTCCATGACTTGCTAAAGATACACTATATGATCACGATTAATTGCACAATTACTTAATTCGGTCAAAATTCTGTTCAAGAGTTGTTGAAATTCAGCTGGTGTGTTCTTCCTTTCAAAAGCCATCATTTTGAATTAAAATAGCCCATTCGGAGATACAAAAGCAGGAAATCATTTCGATTGTCTGAGAAATGTACCCCCAACCGTGCAGGCAGTCCAACTTTATGATGTATGTAGCTTGTCCAACTTTCTCTCTGCAGTACTCCAAACTTGATATTGGATAGGTGTCCGTATTAGTTAAGGCACTGAACCTCTGATGTTGCACACAAATATGTTGAGTCCCGTCAGGTTTGTGAACGAACATGATGGGCGAACTCTACTCACTCTGAGTCGGTTCGGTGATATATTTGTCGAGCATCGACACTGCTTCCTCTGAACCTCTGTGGCTTTGAGAAGATTAAGCCTGTTGTGGTGTTGTTTTATCGGAACTGCATTACCTAATTCCACCTCATGCATAATAGCATTAGGCTGCCGAACTTTGTTCGTGCATATGTCCTCATGCTGCTGCAAAAACATTTCATCTCGAGTCTTTGTATTGGAGACAGATAGCGCAATATCCGATCCCATTCGTGAAGGACTTCCTTGGTAATTAATGCATTTTGTAGCACATAAAACTCCATGACATCTGAATTGTATTCAGCACTCTCTTGGCAGTAATGTTTCTCCAGTTACGTCTGTCTATTATAATAGGATTGGAATATGTTCACATGTCGTACACAAAGCAGCTTTTTGTTTGTTGTATCTGGCAGCTTTACCAGACAGTTTACCTGGCAACGGTTCTCTCCATTTGATAGGGTTCCACGAAATCTGGCTTTAAAGCGAACTCCTCCAAGTGCTTAGTTCCTTCGTGGAAATATCGGAATTTTGGAGTCATTATCGGCCACCTGCAAAATTCCAGGCTGTATGCTCTTTGAGTGCTGTTTACCAAAATTATCTTACTGATATATAATCTCCCTCACCTCAGATACATCATTGAAATGTGCGATGTCCGAATTGAATTCGATTACTTTTTTTCGTTAATTCCTTTCAAAGGCCCTTTCACTTCATATTTGTTCAAAGCAAGTCAGCTGAATAGATTCGTTTGGGGCATCTCTTATGGCAAACAATATGAAAGTGATAGAATTATTCCACTCATTTGTGTAATCATGACAGTCCCACCTTGGATCCTGCTGAATCATTCCCAAGAACAAACTGTGTTCCTGGAAATGACATTCTGCTAATCACACTCACTGTTACTTCCCCAGTCTTGAGTTCACTTTCCAACCTGAACTGATACACGGGCATGTCACATTTCTCAACGTCTTCACATTAGTTCCTGTTCTTTAGCTCCAAAAGCCAGTTGGCAGGGTCACGATGTCATCAGGGAAGGGCGCAGCCTGTCGGGATACCTGAGTATGCAATATACATTTTTCTTACATATAGGTCCGGCGTACTTTACTTCCTGGTGTCAGTAGAAGACGTCGCGAGATCGCCAGAGAGCAGTGGAGCCTGCGGGAATATGTGAGTTTAAAGTATAAATATTACTTGCTTTTCGGTCTGGCGTTCATTCGGCCCTGGGGAAAGTCGAAAAGGTTACAAGATCGCCAGGGTGCAGCGGAGTCTGTGGGCATACGTGAGGATGCAGGATGAATGTTTCTTACCTTTCAGTCCAACGTTCAGTAGTTCCTGGAGCCTTTTGTAGAGGTAACGAAGTCACCAGGGAGCGGCAGAGCCCTTCGGAATGGGTGAGTATACATTATAAATATTACTTACCTTTAGGTCTGAAGTTCTTTAGTTCCTGGAGCCAGTCATGTGTGTCATGAGGACACCAGGGAGTGCAGAGCCTTTCGGGATATCTGAGTAGACAGTATAAATATCACTTACATTTAGGTGTGGCATTCTTTAGTTCCTTAAGTCTTTTGGAGAGGTAACCAGATTATATACATGGGCATTTGCTGTATCCAAATACACTACTAAGGTGGTGTCCGACTCACTCTCCTCAAATAAACAAACAAAAACGGATCTGTGCGTCAATTGTTATTGTGATAATTGTTTGCTTTCGTCTGACTTTTTTTGCATCGGTCTATTTGGGAATTTGGAATCGTGGTAATTGAGACTAATGCAGGTGAATATTCTTCTTGCAATATGGGGGAGGTAATGGCCACTTCTAGTTTCCTTGCTGAATTCATTTGTGCGAAGTGCACACAACTCTCGCTCTTCGAGAACTGTGTTCGGGACCTTGAGCTGGAGCTGAATGTACATCCGATCATTCGGGTGGTGGAGGGGGTTATTGAGAGGGGTTACAGGGAACTACTTACTCCGCAGCCACGGGAAGATGGTAAATACGTTACCGTCAGGGCTAGGAAGCTAAACCAGCAGGCAGTGCAGTGAAGTGCTGTGGTGTTTCCCCCATCGATAATTATTCCGTTTTGGATGCTGTTTGTTGGAGGGTAGGTGGCTGAGACTTTCCAGGGGTAAGCAATCGGGTACAGGTCTGGTGCAGAGTCTGGTACTGTTGCTCAGAGAGGAATACGACAGAATAACAGAGATTTAGTCAATGGGGTCTCCATAGTCAGGAGGTTTTGTGTGATCGGGTGACACTCACGATTGGTGTGTTACCTCTGAGGTGCCAGGGTTCGTGATGTCTCTGATCGTGTTTTGGGGATCCTTGAGGGAAAGGAGGACCAACCCCACATTATTGTCTGCAGATACCTCATCGACATCGGTCAGAATAAAGGTGGGGATGTAAGGCAGAAATCCTGGCAAGTCGGGTGCAAATTAGAGCTAGACTGAACAGATTAGTTATCCCTGCTTTTATTTTTGCCCATGCCGCGTGCAGATGAGGCGAGGAACGGGGAGAGATCAGAGCTGAACACGTAGCTGCTGGGATGGTACTGGAGGGAGGGTATTGAAGTCTTGGATAATTGGCCCTTTTTTTCCTGGGGGAGGTGGGACCTCCAGAAACAGGAGTTTCTTCACCAGAACCAAAGTGGCAAAATTACCCTGGAATTTGCTAATGTTGGTTGGGGTGTTTAAACTCGTGCAGCAGGTGGATGGGGATCTGAATTGTTGTTCCAGTGTACAGGTGAGGGTAGTGAGGTCAGCGATAAATTTACAAGTTCGTGAGAGGGCTGATGCAATCAGGACGTTGGGTGGAAATGTGTGAATGTCAATGCCAGGAGAAGCTGAAAAGAAGTGGATAAACTTGCAGCATGGTTTGGGGCCAGAAATTTAGATAACGTGGCCATTTCAGAGACATGGCTGGAGGAAGGACAGGAATAGTTAATTCAGGTTCTGGAATTCAGATGTTTCAGTCGGAACAGACAAGGTGGCAAAAGAGGGAGCAGGAGTGGCATTGATTACGAAGGGTATTATGAAAGCAGCTGAGATAACGTTTGTGGACTCATCCAGTGAGGTATTTTGGATTGAGGTCAGAAACAGGAAAAGAGATTGAATTTGCTGTCGGCCTCCAAATTGTTCCAGGGAAGTAGATGAAAGGATAGCAAATATGATGTACAATAGGCGCGTGAGTAACAGGCTGCTCGTTATGGGGGACTTTAAGATCCACAATATTGACTGGGCATACTATTGCTCCTGCAGTTTAGATTAGTCAGTTTTTGTCCAATGTGTTCAGGAAAGTGTTCTGACACAGCATGTAGACAGGCCAACAACAGCCAATCCCATGTTGGATTTGGTACTGGGGAATGAACCCGGACAGGTGTTAGATTTGCAGGTAGGTGAGCCCTTTGACGATAGTGACCAAATTCGGTTATGTTTACAACAGCAATGGGCAGGGATACGATTATACCGCAGGGAAAGCAGTATAATGGGGGAAAGGCAACTGTGATGCGATCGGCATGATTTAGAATGCAAAGGATGGGGAAGGAAACTGCAGGGGATGGGCACACTTGAAATGCCGAGCTTATCCAAGGAACAGTGACTGCCGGTACTTAATAAGTTTATACCTATCAGGCAGAGACATGGTTGTCGAGAGAGGAAGACATCGTTTACTGAAGAACTTGAAGCTTTTCTCAAGATTAGAAGAAAGCTTTTGTAAGGTTGAGGCGTGGAAGTTCAGTTAACGGTCTGGAGAGTTACAATTTAACCAACAATGATGTGAGGAGGGGACGAGGAATAATCAGGAAGATGCATTAGACGTCTTTGGAGGATAGGGCGAAGGGAAACCCTATGGCCTTCTTTATGTACTGCAGCAACAAAATAAGGGGAATACGTTTGTGGAAACCTAGGATATCGGGGAAGTGCTAAATGAAAGCGTTTCGTCAGTATTCACATTGGAAAATGGCAATGGTCTTGAGAATACAGAGATACAATCTACTAGGTTAGATGGGAATGCAGTTGAGCAAGAGAACGTTTGACCAATTTTGGAAGATCTGAAAATTGATATGATTCCTGGGCCAGATGGGAGTTTTCCTCGCATTCTCTGGAAAGGCAGGGACGTGATTTCAGTACCTTTCAGTGTGATCTTGCTCGACAGGAGTAGTTCGGGATGACTGGAAGAAAGCAAATGTTGTTCCCTTGTTTATGAAGGGGAGTAGGGACAATTTTGGTGATTATGGGCCTGTGAGCCTTACTTCTATTGTTGGTAAGGTGTTGGAAAAGGTCACAAGAGCTAGGATTTATAATCAACTGAAAAGGAATAATTTGATTCTGGATAGGCAACACGGTTTTCTAAAGGGTATTTTGTACCTCATTAATATGGATGAAATTAAAGCGGTTGATCTGGTGTATATGGACTTCACTAAGACGTTTTTGAGGTTCTATATGGTAGGTCATTGCACAAAATACAGGGTTTCTGGATTGGAGGCGATTTAGCGCTTTAGATCAATAATTGGCTCGCTGAAAGGATACCAAGGGTCGTGGCGGCAAGAAATGTTTACCCTGAAGGTCGGTTACGCAGTCGCATTAAGCAAAGATGTGTTTTGGGGCAGTGCTGTTTGCCATTACCATAAATGATGTGTATGTGGGTGGAGAAGGATGTGTTAATAAATTGGTGGATGATAGTAAGGTAGGCAGAGTTGTGAACAATGCAGCAGGATGTTGTACGTTCCATGGGGACACAGATAAGATGCAGAGCTGTGCTGAGAATTGGAAAATTGAATTTAATGCTGAAAAGTGTGAGGTAGTTCACTTCGGAAGTAGTAACAGAAATGCAGAGTACTAGGTTAATGGTAACCATCTTGGCCGTGTAGATGAACAGGGAGATATCGTTGTACAGGTGCATAAATCCACGAAAGTTACCACCTCGGTTGACAGGAGCCTAAGAAGGCAAATGGTTTGTTAGCGTTTATCAACAGGGGCATTAAATTTTGGAAACACGAGGTCATGCTTCATATGCAGAAGACACTGGTATGGCCGCACATGGAGTATTGAAAACAATTCTGGTCACCGCAATATTGGAAAGATGTGGGAACTTTGGAACATAGAACATAGAACAATACTGCACAGAACAGGCCTTTCGGCCCACGATGTTGTGCCACACAATTGTCCTAGCTTTAGCACCTATCCATGTAATGATCCAATTGCCGCTGAAAAGTCACCAATGATTCTGACTCTGCCACTCCTACAGATAGCGAATTCCATGCCCCCACCACTCTCTGGGTAATGAAACTAGCCCGAACATCCCCCTATTCTTTCCAAACTTCACCTTAAATTTATGTCCCCTTGTAATACTCTGTTGTCCCCGGGGAAAAACTCTGACTGTCTACTCTACCTATTCCCCTGGTCATCTTATAAACCTCTATTAAGTCACCACCCATCCTTCTCAGTTTCAATGAGAAAAAACCTAGCACTCTCAACCTATCCTCGAACGACCTATTCTCCATTTCAGGCAACATCCTGGTAAATCTCCTCTGCACCCTCTCCAAAGCTTCCACAGCTTTCCTCAAATGAGGCGACCAGAACTGCACACAGTACTCCAAATGTGGCCTTACCAAGGTCCTATACAGCTGGAACATCACCTCACGACACTTGAATTCAATCCCTCTGCTAATGACTGCTCATACACCATCGGCCTTCTTACAAGCTCTATCTACCTGAGTGGCAACTTTCAAAGATCTATGAACATAGACCACAAGACCCCTTCTGCTCCTCCATCTTACTAAGAACCCTACCATTAACCCTGTATTCCGTATTCTTATTTTTCCTTCTAAAATGGACAACCTCACACTTGACAGAGTTGAACTCCATCTGCCACTCCTCAGCCCAGCTCTGCATCATATCTAAGTCCATTTGCAGCCGACAACAGCCCTCCTCACTATCCAGAACTCCACCAATCTTCGTATCATCTGCAAATTTACTGACCCACCCTTCGACTCCCTCTTCCAAGTCATTGATAAAAATTACAAACAGCAGAGGACCCAGAACTGATCCCTCTGGAACTCCAGTTGTAACTGGGCTCCAGGCTGAATACTTACCATCTACCACCACTCTGACTTCGACCGGTTAGCCAGTTCTCTATACAACTGGCCAAACTTCCCATGCCTCCTAACTTTCCACATAAGCCTACCATGGGGAACCTTATCAAATGCCTTACTAAAATCCATGTACACTACATCCACTGCTCTACCCTCGCACAGATGCTTGGTCACCTTCTCAAAGAATTCAATAAGACTTGTAAGGCAAGACCGACCCTTCACAAATCCATGCTGTCTGTCCCTAATAAAGCGGTGACTTTCCGGATACTCATAAATCCTATCGCTCAGTACCCTTTCCATTACTTTGCCTACTACCGAAGTAAGATCAACTGGCCTGCAATTCCCGGGGTTATCCCTATTCCCCTTTTTGAACAGAGGGACAACATTCGCTACTCTCCAGTCACCTGGCACCATCCCAATTGACAGTGAAGACGAAAAGATCATTGCCAACGGTTCTGCAATTTCCTCTCTTACTTCCAACATAATCCTAGAATGTATCCCGTCAGGTTCGGGGGGACTTGACTATCCTCAAGTTTTTCAAAATGCCCAACACATCTTCCTTCCTAAAAAGTATTGCTTCTAGCTTACCAGTCCGTTTCACACTCTCCTCTTCAACAATACGGTCCCTCTCGTTCGTAAGTACTGAAGAAAAGTACTTGTTCAAGACCTCTCCTATCTCTTCCGACTCAATGCACAGTCTCCCACTGCTGTCCTTGATCGGACCTACCCTCGTTCTCGTCATTCTCCTGTTTCTCATATACGCACAAAAGGCCTTGGGGTTGTCCTTGATCCTACCCGCCAAAGATTTTTCATGCCCTCTCTTAGCTCTCCTAACCCCTTTTTTCAGGTCCCTCCTGGCTCTCCTGTATCCCTCCAACGCTCTGTCTGAACCTTGTTTCCTCAACCTTATGTAAGCCTCCTTCTTCCTCCTTAAAAGATATTCAACCTCCCTCGTCAACCAAGGTTCCCTCACACGACCATCTCTTTCCTGCCTGACAGGTACATGCATATCAAGGACACGTCGTATCTGTTCCTTGAAAAAGTTCCACATTTCAACGACATCCTTCCCTGACACCCTATGCTCCCAACTTATGCTCCTCAGACCCTGTCTTGCAGCATCGTATTTACCCTTCCCCCAATTGTAATACCTGTCCTGTTGCACACACCTATCTCTCTCCATAACCAAGGTGAAAGTCACAGAATTGTGGTCACCATCACCGAAATGCTCACCGACTAACAAGCCCATCACTTGTCCAGGTTCGTTACCAAGTTCCAAATGCAATATGGCCTTCGCTCTGGTCGGACCATCTACATACGGAGTTAGAAAAGCTTCCTGGACACACTGCACAAACACTGCCCCGTCCAATCTACTTGATCTGAAGAGCTTCCAATCAATATTTGGGAAGTTGAAATCGAACAAGACTACTACCCTGTGGCTTCTGCACCTTTCCAAAATCTGTTTCCCAATCTGTTTCTCCACATCTCTGCTGCTATTGGAGGGCCTATAGTAAACACCCAACAAGGTGACTGCTGCTTTCCTGTTTCTGACTTCAGCCCATACTCCCTCCAAAGGCAGATCCCCCTCGAATTGCCTTTCAGCAGCAGTTATACCATTTCTAATTAGCAACGCCACCACCCCCCCTTTTTTTACCACACCCCTGCTCTTACTGAAACATCTGTAACCAGGAACCTCCAACAACCATTCCTGTCCCTCTTCTATCCACGTTTCCGTGATGGCCACAACACCGTGTTCCCAGGTACCGATCCACGCCTTAAGTTCACCCACCTTATATCTGATACTCCTTACGTTGAAGTATACACACCTGAGCCCATCTCTGTGTTTGTAAGTATTCCCTGTCAGTGCTACATTCTCCACAGCCTCCCTACATTCTTGGACGTACTGAAAAACAGCTAACCTACTTGCTGGACTACAAGTCCGGATCCCATCCCCCTGCCAAATTAGTTCAAACCCACCGAAGAGTGCTAGAAAATCTTTCTTCCAGGATATTGGTGCCCTTCTGGTTCAGGTGCAACCCGTCCTGTTTATACAGGTCCCACCTTCCCCAAAATGCAATCCAATTGTCCAAATAACTGTAGCCCTCCCTCCTACACCATCCATGCAGCCACGTGTTCAACTGCACTCTCTCCCTTGCCTCATTCCTTGCCTCACTGTCATGTGGCACCGGCAAATTCCCAGAGATAACGACTCTGTCCGTCCTTGCTTTTCGCTTCCAACCTCACTCCCTGAGCTCCTGAATGACCTCCCCACACCTCTTCCTACCTCTGTCGTTGGTGCCAATGTGCACAACGACTTCTGGCTGCACACCATCTCCCTTAAGGATTCTGAAGACACGGTCTGAGACGTCTCCGTTCCTGGCAACTGGGAGGCAACAAACCATTCGAGAGTCTCGCCTATGTCCACAGAAACGACTGTCTGTCCCTCTAGCTATACAGTCTCCTATAACAAGCGCTGTCCTCCTCTCCCCCTTTCCCTTCTGGGCATCAGAGCCGGACCTCGTGCCAGAGACCCTGTCACTGCTGCTTACCCCTGCTAGGCCGTCTCCACAACAGTATCCAAAGCGGTATACTTATTGTTGAGGGGAACGACCACAGGGGATCCCTGCACTGCCTGTTTCCTCCCCTTACCACCTCTAAATGTGACCCAGCTACCTCTGTTCTCTGGCGTAACTATGTCCCTGCAGCTTCTATCTATCACCCCCTCAAATAGTTCTCAGTTCATCCAACTCCAGCTCCAGTTCCTCACGCGGTCTGGGAGGAGCTGGAGATGGCTGCACTTCCTGCAGGTGAAGTCGGCAGGAGAATCGGTGGTCACCCCTACCTCAAACATCCTGCAGGAGGAACATTCCACTGCCTGCGCTGTCTTGACTCTACACCCGTAGATATTCAGTTTGTGACAAGATTTGTAGCTCGCGTGCTCGTTGTTGTGGTTCTGTTCGCCGAGCTGGGAATTTGTGTTGCAGACGTTTCATCCCCTGTCTCAGTGACATCCTCAGTGCTTGGGAGCCTCCTGTGAAGCGCTTCTGTGATGTTTCCTCCCACATTTACAGAAGTTTGTCTCTGCTACTTCCGGTTGTGAGTTCCAGCTGTCCGTTGCAGTGGTCGGTATATTGGGTTCTGTTAGATGTGCTTAATCTGTGGATGAGTACCATGCCTCTAGGAATTCCCTGGCTGTTCTCCGTTTGGCTGGTCCTATAATAGTAGTGTTGTCCTAGTCGAATTCATGTTGCTTGTCATCTGTGTGTGTGGCTCCTAAGGATAGCTGGTAGTGTCGTTTCGTAGCTAGTTGGTGTTCATGGATGCAGATCGTTAGCTGTCTTCCTGTTTGTCCTATGTAGTGTTTTGAGACGTCCTTGCTTGGGATTTTGTACACTTAGTATACACATCCTTCTCCCCTCAAACTTCTTACCTTCCCAGAAGCCTCTGTTGACAACTTCCGAGTTTCCGCTCCGAGTTGAAAAAAACACACACAGATTGCAAAAAGAAAAACGTTAAATTAAACTAGTTTCCGCTTACCTTCCGGCTCCCTCTCTGTGCTCCTGCTGTAACACTGAGATATGTGATAAACTCTTCATTGGTGTCTGAAATGGCCATGTAAGTCATTCAATTGGGTAAAACTGCTCTGAGGGCGTAAAGGTCAAAACTGGACTGAACACCCAGCTCCAGCCTCGGTAGCGGAAAAGGAAATGGGAAACTCAGTCTTGTCGAACCTTCAGAGAAGAGAGCTGAAACTGTGTTGCTGGAAACGCGCAGCAGGTCAGGCAGCATCCAAGGGGCAGGAGAATCAACATTTCGGGCATGGGCCCATCTTCCAGAATGAGGAAAATATGCCAAGCAGGCTAAGATAAACGGTAGGGAGGATGGACTTGGGGGAGGGGCGTTGGAAATGCGATAGGTGGAAGGAGGTTAATGTGAGGGTGACAGGCCGGAGTAGGGGTGGGGGCGGAGAGGTCAGGAAGAAGAATGCAGGTTAGGAAGGTGGTGCTGAGTTCGAGGGTTGGGACTGAGACAAGGTGGGGAGGAGGGCAAATGAGGAAACTTGAGAAATCTGAGTTCATCCCTGATGGTTGGACGGTTCCTAGGCGTAAGATGAGGCGATCTTCCTCCAGCCGTCTTGTTGCTCTGGCCTGGCGATGGAGGAGTCCAAGGACCTGCATGTCCTTGGTGGAGTGGGAGGGGGAGTTGAAGTGTTTAGCTACGGGGTGGTTGGAATGGTTGGTCAGGGTGTCCAGAGGTGTTCTCTGTAAAGTTCTGCTAGTAGGCGGCCTGTCTCCCCAATATAGAGGAGACTACATCGGGTGCAGCGGATGCAGCAAATGGTGTGTGTGGAGGTGCAGTTGAATTTGTGGTGGATATGGAAGGATCCCTTGGGGCCTTAGAGGGAAGTAAGGGGGGAGGTGTGGGCTCAAGTTTTGCATTTCTTGCGGTTGCATGGGAAGTTGCCGGAAGTGAAGATTGGATTGGTGGGGGGTGTGGATCTGACGAGGGAGTCAGGGAGGCAGTGGTCTTTTCGGAACGCTAATAGGGGAGGGGAGGGAAACAATATCACTGGTGGTGGGGTCCGTTTGGAGGTGGTGAAAATGACGACAGATCATTCAGAGAACTCTTGTGAGCTTGTGAGCTTGTGAGAACATTTATAGAATTTTCCCACAAACTGCTCAGAAACATCTGGAAGGGAGTAGGCCATTCGAACCTTTCCCATCACAATTCATGGCCGAAGGTCTCTTCAATGCACTCTAACCACACAGCGTACATACCCCTTACTGTCGAAAACCTTATAGCCAGAAGCGCACAGACGGTTAGGGAATATCAGAGAATCAGGAGAGTCAACCTTTCTGGCGTAAAACCTTCATCAAGAATGTTTGTGACGGGTAGGGTCCTCGCATTCCGAATGAAGAATTTATACCCAAAACGTCAATTGCATGCTCCTGGGATACTCCCTAACCTGCTGTGCTTTTTCAAAGCCACACACTTTTAACGTGATTGACCTTAGGATCCAATGTAATGGGAACAACAGTAGTGCCTTTGGTTCACCCTGTCTTCAATAGAACACAATATAATGATAGCTGATCCTCTGTCACCACACCATGGTCTTGCCCTTTCCACATAATTTTAGTGACCAGAAATCCGAAGTTACATGCAGTGTCTTTACTTCCACAGGCATAAGTGATAGAGAATTCCGCATGGTCACCAGCCTCTGAATGCAGATACTTATTCCCGTCACAATGCTGAGAGGCTTTCTGTATCTATCAGTGTGTCCCCTTGTTTAATATATCGCAGCCAGAAGAGTTATCATCCCTGCTTCCAACCTGTCTCACTCTGTCAGTATTTTAGATATTTCACTGAGATCTCCCAACCCATTTTCCTAAACCCCATGGAATACAGGCCCAGTTTGCAGGTATCCTGATACCACAACGTTTCTGTCATCCCAGAGAGCAGTCTTGTCATCCTTCACTGCATACCCGAAATGTCGGCTTTGTCCTTTATTCGGCAAAAAACCAAAACTACACAGAATACTGCACAATGTTCGAGATGTTTTCTTATTGAGGCTCTTGCAGCTACAGTAAGACATTCCTATCGTCAAATCCCCCTGAAATAAAGGTCAACACTTTATTTACCTTCTGATCTGCTTTCGGTTCCTCCATTATTGTGTTTAGTTACTGCTGCACGGGGAGATCCAAATCCCTTTCAATGTTACAGCTACCCACTCGGGTGGGTCTATGTACACTGGTTAGCGTGCCAATGATATTCCCGTATTAACGTCTGGCTTCAGAACTCACTGCCATGCATGGACTTTGAAGGAATGTGCAGAAGGATTCAGAAAATGAAACTAAGTCGCTTTAAAGATCAACATTTTTCGACCATTTAAATGATAGACTGCCATTCCATTTTTCCCAACAAAGTGTCCAACGTTACATCTATCCACGCTGTTCTTCATCCGCCATGTATTTGCCAATTCACTCCACTTGTCTTCATCACCTTGGAGAATTTTCACAACCTCCTCATCCACTAACATTCGGACATCGTTTAGTGATATCAGCAGACTTGGAAACATTGCCTTTGATTCACTTAACCAAATATTTCATACGTATTGTGAATAGCTGAGGCCCTATCACTGATCCCTGTGATACTACCCTATCCTTCCAGTCAAAACAAAAATATTTTATTCATATTTACTATTTCCTGTCAGCTGTTCCATTCTAAAGCCTTGTTTATACATTAGTAATAATATTTGAGTTTGCACACTCGGCTTGCGATTTTATCAAAAATCTCTCTGAAAATTCAAATGCATTGCAGTCGTTGCTTCTTCACAGTTTATCGACCAGTCAGCTTCTCAAATATTATTCACATTTCGTAAATGTGTTGACTTTGCCTATGCACTTTGTTTGCAGTCCCAATAATTTCTCCAATACCGTTGATTTGCTAATCTCATTCTAATCCCTTTTCCTCTACAGACTATTGTTTCCAGGTATTGCAGACATTGTTGTTTGTTTTGTTTCTTCTGTGAAGACAGAATTGAAAAAGTTGCATGTGCATCCTCCTTTATTTAATTCGGGTACAAAGGACTCGTGTGACTATCTATAATGTTCACCAGCTTCATCCACAGATTTCACCTTGATTTTAGTGGGGCGTAATTGATTTCTGATCTTCAGTTCAGCTTTGCATTCGTTTGGAATAACTTGGAATTCTCGTCAACCTTGCCTGTGCTCTGCAGTCGCTTCTGTGTGCATTTTCTAGGTTTCATTAAGATTATTGCTCCTTATTTTTAAACTCTACCGAACATAGGCCGAGTTTACTCTTCAGACAATCATGCCATCTGATGGATTAATCTGGAAAATATTCATTCACTACATGTGCTCAAGATATTCTTTCTTAGATCAGGACACCAAAACTGCGAACAATATTCCACGTACAGTCTCATCAACACCTTTGTAAGCATGCTGGACGCATTTACTTTTAGTGAGAGCACATTACTGCAGATCCTGGAATCTCTGTTGACAAATTCAAATGCTGGAGATTGCAGTTGGTCAGACAAGGTTCATGGAGAGACAGCAAGCTAATGTATCGAGTCTTGATGATGCTTCATCATCTACATTCCGGTTCTTCTTTAAATCAAGGCAAACTTAAATTTTACTTTCCCGTATGCCTATGTTCCATTTGTTTCTTTATCATAACTTACCGTGTGAGGTCTTTTGAAATTTCTCCTGAATATCTAACATCCAGTAGTTATGCATTGACTATGCATAAAGGAGATACATTCAAGCAAGAAGTTTTCAAATTTTGACTTCGCTTTCATAAAAGTGAAATCGTTCTTGTGGAAATTACAGTTACTTTCTAAGTGTATACTATCATATTTTTATAACCACTTCCCTCCTGTGAATGATACCCTTACTGGTCCATAATTCTACACTGTCTAAGAACAAAGAGCTTGACAGGACAGGAACAGCTCTTGCGGCCTCTAAGACTGCACCTAACTGGATTCCTCTACTGAAACCTTCCACTATTTTCGATGGATCTGTGTCTGTCTGATCGATGCCCATTCATGTCTTTATCCAGATTCATCTTCAATGACGCTTTCCTACCCGTCTCTATCACTTCCGTTGGAAATGCATTCCACTCACTCACTCCACTCTGTGTAAACAACTAGCCATGCAAAACTCCTGGAAAGTTTACACCTCTCACCCTGAACTCGTGACCCCATATATTGAGTCGCACACTGTGTAAAAAGAAGGTTCTTCCTGTCCATTCTGCCTGTAGCTGTCGTGATCTTGTTGACTTCAATCAAGTCCCGGCTCAACTTCCGTCTTTCGAATTAAAATAACCCGAACCTACTCGATCTCCCTTCATAGTTAGCACCATCAATAACAAACAACACGTCTTTGAACCTCCTCTACACCCTCTCCATAGCATCCTCAACCTATTGGCAATGTGGCGTCGAGAACTGTATACAGTATTCCAAATTGGAACTAACCAAAGTCCTATACTACTAAAACCAGACCTGCTAATTCCAGTACTCAACACGCCATCCGATGAAGGAAAGCATGCTGCATCCCTTCTTGACCACTCGAACGACCTGCATTGCCACCTTCTGGGGACTTGAACAACCAGATCTCTCTGCACATCAACTTACCCCTGGTCGTTTCCATTTAGTGTTCTCACTTTAATTGAATATTCCAAACTACATCGGCTCACACTTGCACCTCTGCATCCTCTTCCCTTCTTAAATCGAGTGAAACTGTATATATTTTTTTCAAAATAAATAGCAGAAGATACAGTATTCACTAACGCAATCAATAAGTTTATTTATGTTTCTTCGAAATTCTGGTATGAAGTCAAATTGGTCCATTAGACTTAACAATGCTCAATGTTTTCAAATACTACTTCGTCACTGATATTATTGATTTTAGTCCTTAGTTACACACGTTCCATGGTCACTTGATATTTCTGGGAGATTTCCTGAGTCTTCCTGCATGAAGACAAACACTAAGCATTTGTTTAGGTTTCCGTGTCATATATCTGTTCTCGACAACAAATTATTCTGTCCACACACTCGCTGTTTCATATTCGATTTTCCAGGCATTTTTCCTTTCAAATATTAACGGGAGCTTTTCATCAAATTTATGTTTTTGTTAGTTTGCTTTCATGCCCTTTTTTGAGTTACTTACCAATTTTCTAATCCTCCTGTGTCCTAGTGCCTCTGACTCCACAACATTAAACATTTTTCTGACCCCCTGCTTTGATTGAATGCGAAATTTAAATGCGTTTGTTAAACATCGTTGAGTCACCTTTCCTTTTGCCGTTTTGTACCTTGAAGGGAGATACGTATATTAAACACCTTACAGCTTTTCTATAAATAACGCAAATTGCCTGTCTTTCATTTAAACCTTTTCATCCACATTTCTAATTCACTGAAGCTAACTTGCACTCATACCTTCATGTTCTGCCTGACTTTGGCATATGCACACAATCTAACGAAGGACTATTTTGTATCTGGCCATTGAAAACTCAACATATTTTCTGATCACGACTCCCACAAGCTTCTTTATTGCAATATGTACAATTAGCATGTCTGCTCACACAACACAAATTCTAAAACGTCGTGATCTCTACTTGATGCTCAACACGCTGTTGAAGTAAACCATCTCATTCATGCTCAAGAAATCCATTCTTCTCAGCATTAGCATTTGCATGTGTTAGCACAGCTTAAATGCAACGTGAAATTATCTTTAATTACTGTAGTACCCACAAACCTGCATTTATAATGTCCTGTTTTATAACATGCCCAAAATTTGTATTGCAGTTTTGACTTTGATATGTATCTCAGATCAATATTTGCTTCATCTTGCTGTTTCTGAGGTGCACCTTAACCGATTCTAAGGGGTCTGACTGACGTGGACATTTATTTTATATCATAGATTTCATATTTTGTAGAAGCAGGATATTCAACGCACACAGTGCACACTAATCCTCCGAAGAGTTCCCATCCAGCCAAACCAGCATTCCCAATGACGAATACAACTGGCCTCCACATCACAGAACATGATGGGCAATTTGAGTATGGACAATCCAACTATCTTGCACATATTTGGTTATGAAACTGTGGAGGTACTGTACCTTTAAGATAGTTAAAAAGCTAGCAAAACTGCCTGACACAGCACAAGGTGTTCTGAACAATTTAAAGCATGGTCGACTCTAAGAGGGTATCTGCGCTTCCATGAAAAAAAATAAACAAATGCAAATTAGGCCAAACAGTTTTTATTATTGACCTTGATACCGAAATCAATTAAATTTGAATTTAATATTTTGATTATATTGTTAAACAGTGAAATGATCCGATACTTTGTGGTATAAAGGAGGGCATTTGGAACAGATAGAGGGAGAATTGCCATAGAGATTCGGAGTTCGAGGTCTCCGGGAGGCATCTGCCTGGGGAAGGAGTTTGCACAGTATAACATCGAAACCGACCTGGATAGAATCTACAAAGAATATCTATGGAGGAAACTGAGCAAAGCTGAATGGTTTTGCACAGTGTTTCTTTAGTAAGTCGTAATCGGTATTTTTATCAGACTAAAATTGGAGGGTGGGAGGTCAAAGATAGGGTTAAGAGAAAGGAATTAGAAACAGTTGTTAGTTTTACCATTCTCTGCTGGACGTCAAGAATACAATGGTTAACTTTTACTTTAAATAGTGAATTCTGACATATATCGTTGCCTCTCGAATTTTAACAGTTTACAGCACGCAGCGAATCTTCTTTAGTGATGATGGTTTTAATGAGCAGAGGGGAGAACAGAATGTCACCATTCCACCTTGGGGGCGATTTGAAGCGTTCACAATGATCCAGTTTGCGATTTGCACAGACCTGAATCGATTTGGTGGAAGGAAAAGCCCAGTAGGTTTAAACACTTGCCCGTTAGTGTCCTAGGTTTTTAAATAAAGCGTTGACCCGGCAATCTGTTTAATTTCAGTGACTTGTGGTTGATTCAATTATAAGTGAAAGAAATGCATCTCAACATTGTTAAAGAGGCGCTTGGATTTGAAGATGGTTCGCAATTTTTTCAAGAAAGTTCAGAAGGAAAGCAAAAGACAACATATTTTAGAATTAGCAAAGAAGTTAGAACAGGGTTTAAGCAAGGACAAAAGTAAAGCTGAAATTATAAGCTACTTGCTCAAACACTTAGGTGCATTAGGGAAACAGACAATTGCAGTAGATGTAGAAACGCATAAATTAGAATTGAGGAAAATAGAGTATGCAAAGAGAGAGAAAAAGAGAAAGCGAAAGAAGAAAGAAAGAGAGGGAGAAGCGAGGAGAGTGAGAGAGAAGGTTCATGGCTGTGCAAAGAGAGAGAGAAGAAGGGGACGGACAGTGGTAGAGAAAGGGAGACATGAAAGGGGAACGAAAGAGATAGAGAATAAAGGGAGTGAGTTCTGCTTTAGGACCACTGCTGTTTGTCATTTTTATATATGACTGGGACGCAGGCATAGGTGTATGGGTTAGCAGGTTTGCAATTGACAGCAAAGTCGTTGGAGTGGTGGGAGTGTGGAAGAATGTAGCAGTTTCCAGGGAGACTTGGATAAACTACAGATTTGAGCTGAGAGGTGGCAAATGGAATTCCATGCAGGTTAATGTGAGGTGATTCACTTTGGGAAGAATAACAGGAAGTCGGAATACGTGGTCAATGTCAAGATTCTTGTTAGTGTGTACGTGCAGAAGGATCTTAAATAGAATAAGGAGGGGGAAAAGAGGAGAGGTGTAGCACTACTAATCAGAGAGGGTATCACAGCTACAGAGGCTTCCATTGTCGAGGAAGATCTGCCTACAGAATCAGTATGTGTGGAAATTAGGAATGGCAAGGGAGCAGTCACCTCTTTCGGGGTTTACTACGGGCCCCCCAATAGCAGCAGAGAGATGGAAGAAAGTATAGCTCCGCAGATTTTGGGAAAGTGTGGACGTTGTAGGGTTGTTGTAATGGGTGACTTTAACTACGCAATATTGATTGGAACCTCCTTCGAGCAGAAGATTTGAATGGAGATGTTTTTGTAAGGTGTGTTCAGGAGGGTTTCCTAACTCATTGACAGGCCGGCGAGGGGAGAGGCCATTCTAGACTTGGTGCTCGGCAATGAGCCGGGGCAGGTATCAGATCTTGTGGTGGGAGAGCATTTTGGTGACAGTGACCACAACTGCCTCACATTCTACAGAGCTATGGAGAAGGAGAGGATTAGGCAAAATGGGAGGATATTTAATTGGAGAAGAGGAAACTATGACGCGATTAGACATGAGTTAGGAAGCATGGATTGGGAGCAATTGTTCCATGGTAAAGGCACTATTGATATGTGGAGACTGTTTAAGGAACAGTTGTTGCAAGTAATGAATTAATATGTCCCTCTGCGACAGGCAAGAAGTGTTAAGATAAAGGAACCTTGGATGACGAGAGCGGTGGAGTTTCTCGTCAAAAGGGAAAAGGTAGCTTACATAAGGTGGAGGAAGCTAGGGTCAAGCTCAGCTCTACAGGATTACAGGCAGGCAAGGAAGGAGCTTAAAATAGTCTGAGGAGAGCCAGGAGGGGGCATGAGAAAGGCTTGGCAGAGCGGATTAGGGAGAACACAAACGCATTTTACACTTAAGTGAGGAATAAGAGAATGGCCAAAGAAAGAGTAGGGCCGATCAGGGAGAGCATAGGGAATTTGTGTGTGTTGTCTGAGGAGGTAGGGCAAGCCCTAAATGTGTTTTTTGCTTCCGTCTTAACGAAAGAAACGAACTTTGTAGTGAATGAAACCTTTGAAGAGCAGGTGTGCATGCTGAAATGGATAGAGATAGAGGAAGCTGATATGCTGAAAACTTTGTCAAACATTAAGATTGACAAGTCGCCAAGCCCGGAAGAGATTTGTCCTCGGCTGCTTTGGGAAACGAGAAATACAATTGCTTCGCCACTTGTGAAGATTTGTTCATCCTCGCTCTCCACTAGAGTCGTACCTGAGGACTGGAGAGAGGAAAATGTAATTCCTCTCTACAAGAAAGGAAATAGGGAAATTCCCGGCAATTACAGACCAATAACTCTCACGTCTATCGTCTGCAAGGTATGAGAAAGGACTTTGAGGATAGGATTTATGACCATCTGGAAGAGCATGGCTTGATTAAATGCAGTCAACACGGCTTTGTGAGGGGCAGGTCGTGCCTCACAAAACTTATCGAGTTGTTTGAGATTGTGACTAGAAAAGTTGATGAGGGTCGAGCTGTGGATGTGGTGTATATGGACTTCAGCAAGGCATTTAACAAGGTTCCCCATGGTCGGCTCATGCAGAAGGTCAGGAGGAATGGGATTCAGGGAAACATAGCTGTCTGGATACAGAATTGGCTGGCCAACAGAAGACAGCGAGTGGTTGTTCAAGGAAAATATTCTGCCTGGAAGTCTGTGGTTGAGTGGTGTTCCACAGGGTTCTGTCCATGGGCCTCTATTGTTTGTAATTTTTATTAATGACTTGGATGAGGGGATTGAAGGATGTGTCAGCAAGTTTGCAGATGACAGAAAGGTTGGAGGTGACGTTGACAGTATAAAGGGCTGTTGTAGGCTGCAGCGGGACATTGACAGGATGCAGAGATGGGCTGAGATGTGGCAGATGGAGTTCAACCTGGATAAAAGGTCGAATGTGAAAGCTGAG